>NC_053492.1:84889204-85053309 GCF_905171775.1 Rana temporaria | reverse complement strand
GAACAGATCCGCTGGATTGTACACACCAGGGGATCTATCCGCTGGAGCGGATCAATTCCAGCAGATGGATCCTCTCGTGTGTACGGGGCCTTAAAGAACTAAACCATGTAAGTAATTATTTTCTTATGGCCCATATATACAAGGCTTGAATTATTCTATTTTTTTGGCAAGGTTTTTACTGAGTTAGTAAACATTTGGTCCATATTTGAGGAGATTCACCTTAATGTGCCTTAGTCAGAAAGTCATGGAAATTCCACCAATGTCCTATTAACATTACTAACGTGTCAAATGTTGGATCTTGGTGGAGAAACTTCTGCTAACTTCCTATTGTGTCTTGAGAAAGAAAATTACAGGAAAATGGGAGATTTAGGCCCCGTACACACGACCAAACATGTATGCTGAAACTGGTCCGCGGGCCAGTTTCAGCATACATGTTCGGTCGTGTGTAGGCGCGAGCGGGCCGAATTCCAGCAAACATTTGCCCGCCGGGCCTTTTCCCAGCGGGCAAATATTCCTGGACGTGTTTTAATCCTGCCCGCTCGGACATGTACGGTCGTCAGTACAGACCTACCGTACATGTCCGAGCGCCCGCCGTCCCTCGCATGTGTCGAATGACTTCGACGCATGCGTGGAAGCCTTTAAATGGCAGGCCCGCCCACGTCGCCGCGTCATCGCCGCGGCGACGACGCGGACACGCCCCGCGTAGTGTTTACGCGCTGACTTCTGTACGATGGTTAGTACAACCATCGTACAGAAGCCCTCTGGCAGGCATGTACGGTGAAAACGGTCCGACGGACCGGTTTCACCGTACATGTTTGCTCGTGAGTACCCGGCCTAAGAAAACTGGAGATGCACTTTAAATCTCAAATTACTTAAAGCGGATCTCCCACGTCCAAATTTTTTTTTTTTGGTCATTCAATTGTTTCTAGCATACTTAAAATGTACTCACTAGTTAGCTGTTGAAAGTCCGCTGCTTTCCGATTTCATGTGCAATGATAATTTTATATTCTAGTAGTAGCGCTGTTTCCATTTTACTTGTGGGCAGTAGAAGCCCACAAGCAGCCACTTGACCGCTCGATCCCGCGCATGCTCCGTTGTAACGGCGAGCAGGGACATTAACTTCCGTGTTGCTATCACAACGGGCTGCGGTGTTCTGTAAAGTTACCGCCCGTTGTGATGTAAATATACCTGCTGCTAATGGTGTCTTTTAAAACGCCCTCCTTAGTTTGTTTATGTCTCGCGTCACTTCCGGTTTACAAAGTCACGCGATATTTCATAGCAAGGCTCGGCAATGAATAACAGGAGCTATGACAGAAGCTCCCAGGCAGGGCCGGACTGGGAATGAAAACCAGCCCTGGAAATAATTTCATACCAGCCCCACAGCATTAATATACCAGCCCAAAAAAAAGAGAGAAATCCATGAGAGAGCCAGAGAGGGGCCGGGCTGCAACGGCGAGAGAGAGAGAGGGTGTGCAACGGCGAGAGAGAGAGGGGGTGCAACGGCTAGAGAGAGGGGGTGCAACGGCGAGAGAGAGAGAGAGAGGGTGCAACAACGAGAGAGAGAGAGGGGGTGCAACGGCGAGAGAGAGAGGGGGTGCAACGGCGAGAGAGGGGGTGCAACGGCGAGAGAGAGAGAGAGGGTGCAACAACGAGAGAGAGAGAGGGGGTGCAACGGCGAGAGAGAGAGAGGGTGCAACGGCGAGAGAGAGAGAGAGGGTGCAACAACGAGAGAGAGAGAGGGGGTGCAACGGCGAGAGAAAGAGAGGGTGCAACGGCGAGAGAGAGAGAGGGTGCAACAACGAGAGAGAGAGAGGGGGTGCAACGGCGAGAGAAAGAGAGGGTGCAACGGCGAGAGAGGGTGCAACGGAGAGAGAGAGAGAGAGTGCAACGGCGAGAGAGAGAGAGGGTGCAACGGCGAGAGCAGAGGCGTTTCTAGTGAAAATGGCGCCCATGGCAATCACTGAAACTGCGCCCCTGTCAAAACATTTGAAACCCATCTTTCAGATAACCATAACAAAACAAAAAAAAACACCCAAAATATCATCACCCAAGATTGCAGTAATATCATCACCCATAAATGTGGTAATATCAGCACCCATAAATGTGGCAATATCAGCACCCATAAATGTGGTAATATCAGCACCCATAAATGTGGCAATATCAGCACCCATAAATGTGGCAATATCAGCACCCATAAATGCGGAGGAATCGTGCGGTGTATCATGGGCAGTGGCACTGGGCAGAAAGGCAGAGTGGAATGGAACATCAGACAGTGACTGCACGCAGTGGTACACATACAGGTCACACTCACTGGCAGTGGCACTGTGATGGTCAGGGACACGCAGCAGTGCAGGAGATGTTTCCTTGTATTGCATATAGTCCTCTGCCAATGCTGCGCCAGTGCCTCTGACACTGTACAGGGGGAGAGAGGGAGTAGGATCACCAGCGGCCCTGTCTGCTTAGCACACACGCACAATCACACATGATGATGACTTTAAGGCCTTTTTACACACTGGAGCGGTGGGGGCATTGGCAGTAAAGCGCCGCTATTTTTAGCGGCATTATTCAGCCGCTAGCGGGGTGCTTTTAATGGCCGCAAAGCGCCGCTTTGATTTCAATTGGCAGGGGCACTTTAGGAGCCGCTCCTACTGCGCCTCAAAGATGCTGCTTGCAGGAAAAAATTTAATGTCCTGCCAGCGCACCGCTCCAGTGTGAAAGCACTTGGGCTTTCACACTGGAGTGAATGGAACCACTCTTTCAGGGCGATCTGCAGACGCTATTTTTTGCGTTATAGCGCCTGCAAAGCGCCTTAGTGTGAAAGGGGTCTTAGACTACTTTCACACTAAGGTACTTCGCAGGCGCTACAAAATAGCACCTGCAAAATGCCCTGAAAGAGCCTCTCTTCTCACTCCAATGCGAAAGCTTTCACACTGGAGCGGTGCGCTGGCAGGATGCTCAAAAAAGTCCAGCTAGCCGCATCTTTGAGGCCCTGTAGGAACGGTGCACACACTGCTTCTAAAGGGCTGAACCGACAGCAAAGCGGGGGGGGGGAGTACGGGGGGACAGTGGGATGGGGGAGGGAAGTACAGGGGGGACACTGGGATAGGGGAGGGGAGTACGGGGGGGACACTGGGATGGGAGCACAGGGGGGACACTGGGATGAGGGGGGGGGGGAGTACGGCGGGGACACTGGGATGAGGGAAGGGAGTACTGGGGGGGGGGACACTGGGATGAGGGAGGAGATCACAGGGGGGACACTGGGATGAGGGAGGGGAGTACGGGGGGGGGGGGGAATGGGATGAGGGAGGGGAGTACGAGGGGGGACACTGGGATAGGGGAGGGTAGTACGGGGGGGACGGACACTGGGATGGGAGCACAGGGGCGACACTGGGATGAGGGGGGGGGTATGGGGGGGACACTGGGATGAGGGAGAGGAGTACTGGGGGGACACTGGGATGAGGGGATGAAGAACTTTTCATACAGAAATATTACTCCCCCATCCGATCACCAAATCCCCCCCCCCCCCCCCCCGATACTGCAATTGTCCTATCCTGTCCCCTCTAATATTAGAAAATAGAGAATGTCTGACCCCCCCCAATAATGCACCACACAGACCAGTTGCACCACACAGACCAGTTTTGTCTGGCTATTTTGATCCCAGGCTCTGATCCCTTAAGCAAGCAGCCAGACACAGGGTATTTTCAGCCAGATTAACTAAATCTCACTCAGTCCTGGGATTGGAGAAAAGCTTTAAGATGCCCAGAACTAAATACCTTAAATTCGAACCAGTGTCCTCAATCTCTCTCACGAGGCATTGCACGGTGCACCCCCCCGCCCCCCCCTCCTCTCTGAGAGGGGGGGGGGTGCCGATATGGTTAGAGAGAGATTCATTATATAAATTGCATTCAAATCGATTTCTTTACCTTGTGCTCCAAGGCAGGGTGGAGACGCCGTTCACTTCTCCTCTGCGGCTCTCCGCATAGTCGTGACCCTGCAAAGACATCAGACGTTGTGGGCGGTGCTGGCGCCGCACGGGACGATGGAACTAGTCCCGACGTTTGTTTCTCCTGCTCGGCTCCTCCCCTTAGACACATGATCAGTGATGCTGCTCACTGATTGGCTAGGTTACCTAGCTAATCAGTGAGCAGCATCACTGATCACTGATCATGATTAGCTAGGTAAGAAGGGAAGTGCGGCGGCGAGCAGTGCGGCCGCAACCCGCCGGCCCACAGCTGCTTTTTACTACGGCAGACGCAGTGTTCAGCTATGCTAAAGCAGCCCCAGGGAACTCAGTGCAGCCGTCATTAAAAAGAGCGGCGGCCGCGGCCGTGATAGCGGCCCGTCGCTGTTTGTATTTGACTGACAGGCAGAGACAGTCAGCAGACAAAAGCAAGCGGCCTACCGGGAATTTTCCCGCTATCCCGGTAGGCCAGTCCGGCCCTGCTCCCAGGGCACACTGCGGGTACGGGAAGTGACTCACTACCCGCAGAATACCCGCAGCTTGTGCAGATAGGAAACGATGCCTACAGTAAGGTACTGTACAGATTGGGAAAAAAAAACATCCGTTTTAACTTGTGTTACACTCAGCAGTATGATTGAGCTCATGTTTAAAATCAGGTGGAGCTCCGCTTTAAATGGAACACCACCTATCTACTTAGGGATTTAATATTTTATCCAGACCTTGCCATAGTGCACCAGATGACCTATTTCCTTTTATTTTTATGTTAAAGTGGTGATATGGGGACCCGTTTGCTTTCTTGCTTGTAACGAGGGGGAAAGTATGAAAAAAACACACCCCATAGGATGCTCTTACAGAAAACTTCACTTACCCAAATAGCTGAGAAAAGGGGAATTGGGGCTGGACCTGTAAGGTCAGGACTGGGACAAAAAATAGGCCTGGGCATTTTAGACTGTGCAGACCATCTTTTTTTTAACTAAAACCTTACTGTGAGTGGAGGAACAAGACCCCTGCGGGCTTATTGGTGGGTGGCAGACCAGCACAGCACCAGAGAAGCACAATAAACACAGTGGGCCAGATCCACATACAATTGCACTTGCGCCGCGTATCAGAGATACGCTACGCCGCCGTACCTTACCTGGCGTACTTTCAAATCCTCAAAGATTTCGCACCGTAAGTTACGGCGGCGTAGTGTATTTCTGGCAGCGTAATTCAAATCGGGGCGAGATTCATTTAATTGAAGCGCGTCCCCGCGCCGATTGAACTGCGCATGCTCCGTTTCGAAATTTCCCGCCGTGCTTTGCGCGAAATGACGTTGCAACAACATCATTTTTTGAACTTAGACTTGACTTACGTCCATCCCTATTCACAGACGACTTACGCAAAAAAAAAAAAATAGAATTTCGACGCGGGAACGACGGCAATACTTAACACGGCAAGTCTATCTATACGCTGCAAAATACCAGCTTTAACTATACGCCGGAAAAAGTCGACTAGAGACAACGTAAGGGAATGCGAGGGTCGCGCGTACGTTCATGGATCGTCGGAAAAAGCTAATTTGCATATCTGACACGGAAAACGACGCAAACTCCACCCAACGGGCGCCGAAGTATTGCACCTACGATCCAAAGGCGTACGAAGCCGTACGCCTGTTGGATCGAACCCAGAAGCCGTCGTATCTTGGTTTGAGGATTCAAACTAAAGATACGACGCGGGTAATTTGAAAGTAAGCCGGCGTATCAGTAGATACACCGGCGTACCTGCTATGTGGATCTGGCCCAGTATCTGGCTACGCCCATAGTGTATCCTAAGCATGTTGCAGAACCTACCCGATATGCATATCCTACACGTTGTGCATAACCTGATACATCTTTATTCCTCCTCTGCCGGGTTGCCTAGGCTACCATGTTAATTAATTGCAGAGCCTGTAGAAATATACAAAATTATATTTCGGCGTAATTATGAACAGGACAAATGTACACTTTTTATACAGTAACTGTTCAAATTACAGTTCCACTGTTTTAAAACACTGTTCAAATTAGTAGAATTTTTTTTTCAGGTTTTGTCACATCTTTTTGTCTATTTTTTTAAGCAGCACAACAACAGTGTGACTTGTAGGGTGGCCTGTACACAGGACCGCTGATAAGGCAGTACAACCAGCCCTGTTGTACTGGGCCCAGGCTCCATCAGCTAAACAGAGGGGCCCTCAGTGCAGTTTTACTGTTCGTAAAATGTATTTTACTAGACCACACCCTCTCTCCTACATACCTACCATGGCTTAAATTATATTTCCTTTAGCCCCCCACTAGGTTAACAGACAGGCCCAGGAGGTGGGAGCAGAGGATAGCCTCTTTTTTTTTGGGTGTAGGTGGATAAAGTCAATGCTGCTTTTCTGCTGCACCCTGGGGGTAGATAGGGTGTAGGCATGGTAGGGGAAGGGGCATCAGGACTGTATTATGCCCCAATGATTTATAACAGCGGCCCTGTTTGTACATGGGTAGTGCTTAAAGCACCAAATGGTCTCCCAAAATGTAAATCTGGCCCTGGATTGCATAATAGACAGTCTTATCTGAGTGGGATTGTAGGTAGCTTAAACAGAAGAATTGCTGCATGGATCTGCCAAAAAGCATTGCGTCGCTTTAACTGACAATTGCACGATTGTGCGATGTGGCTCCCAAACAAAATTGACGTCCTTTTTTCCCCACAAATATAGCTTTCTTTTGGTGGTATTTGATCACCTCTGCGGTCTTTATTTTTTGCGCTTTAACCAATAAAGAGCGACAATTTTGAAAAAAACACAATATTTTTTACTTTTTGCTATAATAAATATCCCAATTTTTTCTTAAAAATATTTTTTTTTCTCAGTTTAGGGCGATACATATTCTTCTACATATTTTTGGTAAAAGAAAATCGCATAAAAGCGTAAAGTATTGGTTTGAGCAAAAGTTATAGCGCCTACAAAATAGGGGACAGAATTATGACATTTGTTTAATCATTTTTCTTACTAGTAATGGCTGCGATCTGCGATTTTTATTGTGACTGCGACATTATGGCGGACAAATCGGACACTTTTGACACATTTTTGGGACCATTTACATTTAACAGCGATCAGTGCTATAAATATGCACTGATTACTGTATAAATGTGACTGGCAGGAAAGGGGTTAACACTAAGGGGCGAGGAAGGGGTTAAATGTGTTCCCTACTAGTGATTCTAACTGTGGGGGGAGGGGACTGACTGGGGGAGGTAACCGATCTGTGTCCCTATGTACAAGGGACACAGCATCGGTCTCCTCTCCCTGAAAGGACGTGGATCTCTGTGTTTACACACAGAGATCCACATCCTTGTCTGTGTAACGGCCGATCGCGGGTACCTGGCGGACATCGCGGCCACCAGGCACGCGCATCAGCACCTCTGTGATGCGCCGGGCACGCGCTCGCCGCCCCCCGTGGCCGGAGGAGCCGAGGACATCAATAGACGTCCTCCTGCCATTGTAGAGCCACCTTGTGGCCGTCAATGTACAATGGCCGGGGCGCCAAGTAGTTAATGGATAATTATACGATAAGCATAGATATCTTTAAATGCACTGACCGGCCTGCAAGACAGAATTTCAAGGACAAACATACATGACCCCTGTTGGTGAATTACCATTTGTGTCACTTTGAATTGACGCTTGTGTGGTATAATTACCTAATTGAAGAGTTATTTTAAGTGAGGCTATATATTTCAAGACTGCATATGTCAAGCCTCAGCAGCTAACACCATGTATGCACTTCTCACATTTACTGGACACCCACAGTCCTCCTTCTATTACCGCCAGATTTTATATTATGGGGCTCAGTCATTTAGGCCTTTGTAGTTCTTTGTGGTGCATTATTGCACACATATTAACACGGAATATTTTTAAATTTATTAAAGAATTTGGAACATTTACATTTGGAATGGGATGCCAATGCTTCTCCTAAGATTAAAATGGCATGTGCAATGTGGTGCGCTGTCCAGTTTTGTAGCTGTGCATTGGGGTGTCATGGGACCGTAGTCATAACCTTTTAAGAATTAATATAATATTTCAATAAATAAATAATACTACAAAAATATACCTGTGGTATGAAATGGCCGTGGCCTTTATTTATAGGTATAAATAAATTGATTATATCAAACAATTCTTAAATCAAAATTAAATAATCAATTTAAGTATATTAAATCAATTTTATTAACATATAACCATATATATATATATATATATATATATATCTTATAATAATAAAATTAGCTTAGCCATTTAAGCTCAAGCTAAGAATAATCATGAAATAGACCATCCGCTTACAAGAAGGGATTAAAACCTCATAAAAAGGCCATGACAGGGAGGGAGGGTGGGATGTGCTTCTCCAAATCTTCTCCGATCTTCTGCCCACCGATGACGCATCCTCTATCTTTTTAAAGGGTTAGAGGACCGTTGTTTGGGGCAACTGTCAACAAAAGCTCAACCAATCATAGGTAAGTATTTTTTTTTTTATTATTAATGAAACTTTAATTTAATTTTCTGGTATGACACAGTCCCATAGGTGGTGGGGGCGGGGACATTTCATGCCCCCCTTCACCTTCATTCTATTGCAACACGGTTAACCACTTCTCTACTTTGGGTGTTTTTCAGATTTGGTGTTTACAAGACTAAAACAGTTTTTTTTGCTAGAAAATTACTTAAAACCCACAAAATTTATATATTTATTTTTTTCTAATACCCTAGAGAATAAAATGGCGATCATTGCAATACTTTTTGTCACACCATATTTGCGCAGCGGTCCTACAAGCGCACTTTTTTTGGAAAAAAAAACACTTTTTTGAATTAAAAAATAAGACCGCAATAAATTTGGCCCAATTTTTTTATATATTGTGAAAGATAATGTTACGCCGAGTAAAATGGTACCCAACATGTCACGCTTACAAATTGCGCCCGCTCGTGGCATGGCGTCAAACTTTTACCCTTAAAAATCCCGATAGGCGACGTTTAAAAAATTCTATAGGTTGCATTTTTTGAGTTACAGAGTAGGTCTAGGGCTATAATTATTGCTCTCGCTCTAACGATCGCGGCGATACCTCACTTGTGTCGTTTGAACACCGTTTTCATATGCGGGCGCTACTCGCGTATGCGTTCGCTTCTGCGCACGAGCTCGTCTGGACGAGGTGCTTTAAAAAAAAATTATTTTTTTTTCTTATTTATTTTTATTTATTTTATTATTTTTTACACTGGAAAAAAAATAAAAAATAAAATGATCACTTTTATTCCTATTACAAGGAATGTAAACATCCCTTGTAATAGAAAAAAGCAGGACAGGTCCTCTTAAATATGAGATCTGGGGTCAAAAAGACCTCAGATCTCATATTTAGGCTTAAATGCAAAAAAAAAAAAAAAAAATTTGAAAATGTCATTTTTTCAAATGACAAAAAAAAAAGGTTTCTTTAAGAGGCTGGGCGGGACTAACGTTTTGACGTCACTTCCGCCCAGCAGAGCTATGGGGACGGGTGAAGGAGATTTTTCCTTCCCTCGCAACCCCGCACAGCTGTCGAACGGTCGCGATCTCCTCCGCCACTACCGACGGCTCCAGTAAGCGGCGGAGGGTGCGGGAGAGCGGCGGGAGGGGGGGCCCTCTCCCGCCGCCGATAACGGCGATCTCGCGGCGAATCCGCCGCGGAGACCGCCGTTATCGTGTACCGGACCGCTGACACTAAAGATAGATACCTCGGTTGTGGCAGCAGCTGCTGCCGTTACCGAGATATCTATCTTTAAAGTTAGGCCGTATAAAGACGTACGGCGGTCTGGAAGTGGTTAAGGAGATATTTTCAAGAAAGACATGCAGCACCTATGTCTACGGCGCATGCGCCGTAGAAAACGGCATGCAGGCACACTGAGCATACCGTTACTAACTCATGAGTGGTGGCTCCTGCACGCATGCGCGGGAGTGACGTCATTGCTGCTCCGGCCAGTCACAGCGCCGGAACAGCAATACCCGGAAGTCACTCCGGGTATCATGGCGGCGACGGAGGAGGTGTCCGAGGATCGCTGCGGGGGCTCCGTTCTCAGGTAAGTAATTCATAATGAGCTAGTATGCTATGCATACTAGCTCATTATGCCTTTGTCTTGCAGGGCTTCTTTTTTTTTATTTTAAGAGAGGGTTTACTTCCTCTTTAAAGTCCAGCCTGGGCTTTTTCGGCTGGGCTTCTCCTTTGGGTTACAGGAGTGCAATTCGTTTTGCACTCCTGTGACTCGTTTTCAGTGGAGAGAGGTCTGAAGTCCGCTTTCCGCTGACGTCACTGCCATCAGTCGGGGCAGCGCATCATCATGATTTCCCAAGTCGGGATCCGCCAGCTTCCCTGATTGATGGCAGTCTCAGCGAGCCGCTGAGATGCTGAGACAGCCTCTCCCCGCCCCTCCACGGCTCAGCGCTCCAATGAGCGTGGAGAAGCAGAGAGGAAAGAGGCTGACCCAGAATCCGACGGCGAACCCAGCCCTGACAGGGAGGGAGTCTTAAGTACCCTCAGACTCCTCCCACAAACTCAGGCTGGCCTGCGGCCAGCCTTCTAACATAACAAGTGGAGAGACTTTATCTGCCCACTCAGCTGTCAAAAGAAAATATCAGGGTAGTCTGACAAGTTCTTAACAGGAAACATAGTAACTAACGCTTCCTTTTAAAATCAAAGGGATAAACTTCTGTGTGTGTGTAAAAAAAAAATTGGGCAGTCTGCCAAGTTTGTAATAACATGAAACATTGTGACTAACTTCCTTCTTAGAGAAAGCTTATGTGTATAAATGCAGGAAGTTTAACCACCTAAAGTCCAAATCTTTTTCTGACACTTGTTTCTTAAGTAACATTTTTTTTTTTTCCTAGAAAATTACTTGGAACCCCCAAACATTATATATATATATATATATATATATATATATATATAAATATATATATATATTGTACAGGACGCCGTGGCTGGGTCCTGGAAGGACAGTATATTTCCCCTCTGTTTGGACTGTGGTGCCTTTAAGGGTACGGAAAGGGTTAACACACCTGTCTAAGGAAGTAGTTTAAAGCAGACAGGAAGCTGCAGGTGAGGGTGGAGGAGTGTAGGAGAGTCCAATGCATGGTGAATGGTGGACAAGGAAAGCTGTGGAAGCTATGAAAAGCTGTGAAAAGCTGTGAAAGGACTTGGCTGTGTCCTGCCTAAAAACCTGCTACTAAAGGACTTACCTGGAAGGACTGTTTAACTGCGATAGCAGTTCTGAAATGTACAAGTCGGTGAGACTGTTATTTCTTTTGTTTTTGCTGCTGCTAAGCCATTTAAGTTTAATAAACCTCAGTTTTGATTTAAGAAGCCTGTGTCCTGCGATCAAGCTGGTCCCCCAAACATTACACTGGTGGAGAATGCGGGCAGGACAGAATAACAGGCATAAGAAGAGGAAAAAAAAAAAAAAGTTTTTTTTTGCATTGGACTTTATGTTGAACTGACATTTAAAGGGACAGTACATTGGATTTATGTCCTGGGTTAAAGCTGCACAAACTTTGAAAGCTGAAGCAATGGAGGAGCTAATTAAACAGCTGATCTTGGCTAACATGCAAGCACAGACTCGCCATGAGGAAGCTAATCAACATCACAAAGAGGCGCTGGCTCTGCAGCAAGAAAATACTCGCATGTTGGTGGCCCAGTTAGCAGCCCAGCAAGCAGCCCAGCAAGGGGTTATGCGGGCTCAAGTGACGGCTTTAACCACTTGACAACTGGGCACTTAAACACCCTTAATAACCAGACCAATTTTCAGCTTTCGGTGCTCTCACATTTTGAATGACAATAACTCAGTCATACAACACTGTAACCAAATGAAATTTTTGTCCTTTTTTTCCCACAAATAGAGCTTTCTTTTGGTGGTATTTGATCACCTCTGCGGTTTTTATTTTTTCCGCTAATAATGAAAAAAGAATGAAAATTTTGTAAAAAAATGAATTTTTTTTCATTTCTATTATAACATTTTGCAAAAAATGAATTTTTTTTTCATAAATTTGGCCTAAAATGTATACTGCTACATATCTTTGGTTAAAAAAAAAAAAAATTGGGTTATTATTTAGTCTGGGTGAAAGTTATAGGGTCTACAAGCTATGGTACCAATTACTGAAAATGTATCAATTTGATCACATCTGAAGTACTGACGGCCTTTCTCATTTCTTGAGACCCTAACATGCCAGAAAAGTACAAATACCCCCTAAATGACCCCTTTTTGGAAAGAAGACACTCCAAGTTATTTAGAAAGAGGCATGGTGAGTTTTTTGAAGTTGTAATTTTTTCCCACAATTCTTTTCAAAATCAAGTTTTTTTTTATTTTTATTTTTTTTCCACAAAAGTTTCATATTAGCAGGTTATTTCTCGCACACAGCATATTCATACCACAAAATACACCCCAAAACACATTCTGCTATTCCTCCCGAGTATGGCGATACCACATGTGTGAGACTTTTACACAGCGTGGCCACATACAGAGGCCCAACATGCAGGGAGCACCATCAGGCGTTCTGGAGCACCCAGACCAGTTCTGACATTTCTCTCCTACATGTAAAAATCATCATTTATTTGCTAGAAAATTACATAGAACCCCAAAACATTATATATGCTTTTTTAGCAAAGACCCTAGAGAATACAATGGCGGTCGTTGCAACTTTTTATCGCGCATGGTATTTGCACAGCAATTTTTCGAACGCATTTTTTTGGGAAATAAAACAGTTTTGTGCTTTTTAAAAAAAAAAAACATTAAAGTTAGCCCAATGTTTTTGCATAATATGAAAGATGAAGTTACGCCGAGTAAATAGATACCCAACATGTCACCCTTCAATATTGCACACGCTTGTGGAATGGCGCCAAACTTCGCTACTTAAAAATCCCCATAGGCGACGTTTTAAATGTTTTTACTGGTTACATGTTTTTAGTTACAGAGGAGGTCTAGGGCCAAAATGATTGCTCTCGCTCTAACGTTCGCAGCGATACCCCACATGTGTGGTTTGAACACCGTTTTCATATGTGGGCGGGACTTACGTACACATTCGCTTCTGTATACGAGCACGCGGGAACAGGGGCGCTTTAAATATTTTTATTTTATTTTTATTGTTCATTTTACTTTATTTATTTTAGTTTGACACGTTTTTCCCCAAAAATAAATGTTTTGATCACTTTTATTCCAATTACAAGGAATGTAAACATCCCTTGTAATAGGAATATAGCATGACAGGTCCTCTTTACAGTGAGATATGGGGTCAATAAGACCCCACATCTCACCTCTAGGCTGGGAAGCCTGAAAAAAAACAAAAAAAAAAAAACGATCCTGGCTTCGATCGCAGCGGTGAGTCAGAAGAAGCACCGGAGGGCGAAGGGAATGGGGACGTCCTTTTTTGCCTCCCGTAAGAACGATCAAGAGGCAGAACTGCCGCCATGATCGTTCTTATGGTGTAGGGAATCGCTGGCTGAAAAAAATGATATCTGAATGATGCCTGTAGCTGCAGGCATCATTTAGATATCCCTGCACAAAGTCAAGGACCTCATATGACGTGGGCGGGAAGTGGTTAAAACACATTTTTTTCTGGGTATTGCAGAGTATTGGCCGGGGTATTGCAAAGTATTGGTGTTGGGGTATTGCAGAGTATTGGTGTTGGGGTATTGCAAAGTATTGGTGCGGGGGTATTGCAAAGTATTGGTGCGGGGGTATTGCAAAGTATTGGCCGGGGTATTGCAAAGTATTGGCCGGGGTATTGCAAAGTATTGGTGCGGGGGTATTGCAGAGTATGGTGCGGGGGGTATTGCAAAGTATTGGCCGGGGTATTGCAAAGTATTGGCCGGGGTATTGCAAAGTATTGGCCGGGGTATTGCAAAGTATTGGCCGGGGTATTGCAAAGTATTGGTGCGGGGGTATTGCAGAGTATGGTGCGGGGGTATTGCAGAGTATTGTGTGGGGGGTATTGCAGAGTATTGTGTGGGGGGTATTGCAGAGTATTGTGTGGGGGGTATTGCAGAGTATTGTGTGGAGGGTATTGCAGAGTATTGTGCGGGGGGTATTGCAGAGTATTGTGCGGGGGTATTGCAGAGTATTGTGCGGGGGGTATTGCAAAGTATTGGTGCGGGGGTATTGCAGAGTATGGTGCGGGGGTATTGCAGAGTATGGTGCGGGGGTATTGCAGAGTATTGTGTGGGGGGTATTGCAGAGTATTGTGTGGGGGGTATTGCAGAGTATTGTGTGGGGGGTATTGCAGAGTATTGTGTGGGGGGTATTGCAGAGTATTGCGCGGGGGGTATTGCAGAGTATTGCGCGGGGGTTTTGCAGAGTATTGCGCGGGGGTTTTGCAGAGTATTGCGCGGGGGTTTTGCAGAGTATTGCGCGGGGGTTTTGCAGAGTATTGCGCGGGGGTTTTGCAGAGTATTGCGCGGGGGGTATTGCAGATTATTGCGCAGGGGGTATTGCAGAGTAATTGCGCAGGGAAGGCAGAGCATTGCAGAGTATTGCGCAGGGAAGGCAGAGTATTGCAGGGGTTAATGCAGAGTATTGCACAGGGAAGAAAGAGTATTGCAGGGGGTTAATGCAGAGTATTGCACAGGGAAGGAAGAGTATCTCAGGGGGTTAATGCAGAGTATTGCACAGGGAAGGAAGAGTATTGCAGGGGGTTAATGCAGAGTATTGCACAGGGAAGGCAGAGTATTGCAGGGGTTAATGCAGAGTATTGCACAGGGAAGGAAGAGTATTGCAGGGGTTAATGCAGAGTATTGCACAGGGAAGGAAGAGTATTGCAGGGGTTAATGCAGAGTATTGCACAGGGAAGGAAGAGTATTGCAGGGGGTTAATGCAGAGTATTGCACAGGGAAGGCAGAGTATTGCAGGGGTTAATGCAGGGATGGCTGAGCAGGGATGGATGGATCTGTGACTGCAATAGTCACAGATCCATCCCACACTGCTGCTGCCATCCGCGCTCTCCTCTCACACTGTACCGATCGGTACAGCGAGAGGAGGGAGGAACCGGCGTCATCAAATGACGCCGGTTTGTTTACCTGTGATCGCGCCGTCATTGGACGGCGCGATCACATGGTAAAAGACCGCGGTTGTCGGTCAGTTACCGAGATCTGTGTAGCGCCGGGTCTCATAGACCCGGCGCGCACAGAATTTTCATTGTGCGCGCCCGAGGCGGCGCGCATTACTGCTTCTGGTGGGCGCCGTTAAATAACGGCGACCCCCAGTTAAGCAACCACCTTGCCGCCGTTATATGACGGCGGCTGGTGGTTAAGTGGTTAAAGGAAGCGGTGCAGCAGCTGTCTCAGGTTCGGGAACAAGTGGCTGTTGCCCCTGGCAACCAGGTGACTGTGAGGGCAAGCCATTTTCGACAGAAATTGTCCCTGAGCGATGATGTAGAGGCATTTCTTGCTACATTTGAGAGGACAGCGGAGAGAGAAGGGTGGTCTCAGGACCAGTGGGCTGGCCTAATTGCTCCTTTTCTCACTGGAGATCCCCAAAAAGTCTACTTTGACCTGCCACCAGATGATGCTAAAGACTATCAAAAGCTAAAGGCAGAAATTCTGGCTCGTCTGGGGGTGACTACGGCCGTTCGGGCCCAACGTGTATACCAATGGAAATATCGTCCAGATCGGCCACCCCGTTCTCAAATGCATGACCTGGTGCAGCTAGTAAAAAAATGGCTGCAGCCTGAGGTGTTGTCTGGCCCCCAAATCGTGGAGCGGGTCGTGCTGGACCGATACCTGAGGTCCCTGCCAGATGACCTTCAACGGTGGGTCAGCCATGGAGACCCCAAAACAGCAAACCTCCTTGTCGAGATGGTGGAACGATATACAGTGGTGGAGGACCTGCTCGGACCTACCAAGCGCATAGGGCCAAGTCTGCCACGGCCTGTTCGACCAACTGCTGCCCTTCAAAAGGATGTTACAAGGAGCCCTGGAACAAACACCCCGGAAGGCCAAGAGACACTCCCGGTACCTTCGCAGCGTTCTGTTCCTGTTCGGAGAGAAGGGGATGTACGATGTTGGCGATGTCATTCCTGGGGTCATACCCGGGCACACTGCCCACTGCAAGAGGAGCCCATGGAATGCGGGGTTCTTCGGAGGGGGTCTTTTTGTGCCCATAAAGTGTGCACCACACACCTCGACCTGGATGAGGAAAAGTTTGAGTGTGAAGTCCAAGTGAACCACACCCCCCTGCCCGGGCTTTGTTGGACTCTGGAAGCATGGTAACCCTGGTTCATCCTAGAGTGATTGGGAAGATCGGTCCGGTAAGAAAAACTTTACGGGTGGTATGCATTCACGGGGACACTAGAGAGTACCCTCTCATCACGTTGTCTATCTCCTCAGCATGTGGCACTGTTACTCAAGAGGTGGGGGTGGTAAAGAACTTGGTGCATGATGTTATAATAGGACGAGACTGTCCATTGTTTACAAAACTGTGAGAACAAGGAGAACAGTTCAGAGACTGGGGAGAAACTAGCCCCCCTGTTCCTGCTGCTGAGAGGGATAACCCTGAACTGCCAAACTTTAATGTGGACCCAGATGAGGAAAATGCTAATGATTGGGTTAATGGTGATTAAAGTAGTGTTGATACTATTGAGGATGTCAAGATATGTGGTCCACAGACCTATCAAAACCCCAAGGGGGAGGAGCCTTCCCCACTTCAGGTAATGCTGGGGGAAGAGGATGAGGAAGTGGCCTCTACCCCTGCGCTGCCGGATTTGGGTGTTCCCCAGGGGGCATTTGGGACTGCTCAGATGCAGGACCCCACTTTGGCTCATGCACGGGAACAAGTTGTAGTAGTAAATGGGGTTCCCCAAGAGCCAGGTGCGAGTGAGAGGTGGCCACACTTTGCAATATATAATGAATTGCTGTATCGGGTTACCAAGGAGAGAGAAAATGTGGTAGAGCAGTTGTTGGTACCCCAACAATATAGACGAAAGGTTCTGGACCTGGCCAATGACGATGTGTTAGGGGGACACCTGGGAGTTGAAAAAACGGAGGCACGGATCACCGACCGGTTTTACTGGCCAGGTCTGAAAGCAGAGGTAAAGAGATACTGTACCTCTTGTCCCACCTGTCAGTTGACTGCTCCAGTGACTCATTTTCGGAGCCCTTTGGTCCCTCTGCCCATAATTGAGGTCCCGTTCGAGAGGATAGCCATGGATATAGTGGGTCCCTTGGTAAAGTCAGCTCGAGGTCACTCCTACATATTGGTGATTCTTGACTATGCCACCCGATATCCTGAGGCGCTACCCCTGCGGAATACCTCCTCAAAGGCCATTGCCCGGGAATTATTCCAGATGTTTACACGGACTGGTTTCCCCAAGGAAATACTCACAGACCAGGGTACCCCGTTTATGTCAAGGGTTATGGCCGATGTGTGCAAGCTGTTCCGGATTAAACAGCTATGCACATCGGTCTACCATCCCCAAATGGACGGGTTGGTGGAACGCTTTAATAAGACCCTTAAGTCTATGCTCAAGAAAGTGGTACAAAGGGATGGGAAAGATTGGGACTGCCTGTTACCAGCTCTCCTGTTTGCTATCCGGGAAGTGCCCCAGGCCTCCACAGGGTTTTCGCCCTTTAAGTTGGTATATGGGCGGAGACCTCGCGGACTTCTTGACGTGGTTAAAGAGGAATGGAAAAGTGAACCTGTTCAGCATAAGAGTGTCCTGGAATATGTCTCCCAAATGCAGGAAAGGATCCAAACCGTGATGCCGCTAGTCAAAGAGCATTTGCAAAAGGCCCAGGAGGCTCAACGACGGGTCTATAACAGGGCTGCTAAAATAAGGCACTTCCAAGTGGGGGATCGAGTAGCGGTGCTAATTCCCACTGTGGAAAGTAAGTTCTTAGCCAGGTGGCAAGGACCCTTTGCAGTTGTGGAAAAAGTGGGAGAGGTCAATTATAGAGTCCACCAGCCAGGCAAGAGGAAACCGTATCAGATATATCATGTCAACTTGTTAAAGCCCTGGACAGACAGGGAACCCGGTGACCTCCCTGGCTAGTGCAAGACTTGAGCCTCAGGTTGGGGTGGAGAGTGTCCAAGTAGCAAATACCTTATCTAAATACCAAAGTCAGCAGGCAAAGGAGTTCTTGCAGAGAAATAAAGAGAAGTTTTCAGACTTGCCGGGGCTAACTAGTATCATCAAGCATAATATTATCACGGAACCTGGAGTCAAAGTTTTTGTCAGGCCCTACCGCATCCCAGAGGCTCAAAGGAAGGCCGTTTCAGAGGAAGTAAAGAAGATGCTAGACCTGGAGATCATTGAGGAATCGCAGAGTGAGTGGTCGAGCCCGATTGTGTTGGTACCAAAGCCCAACGGGACTCTGCGATTCTGCAATGATTTCCGGAAACTTAATGAGGTTTCACGGTTTGATGCCTACCCCATGCCGCGGGTAGATGAACTTATTGAGAGACTAGGTCCAGCCAGGTATATCACAACATTAGACCTTACCAAGGGGTATTGGCAAATCCCATTAACTAAGGCTGCTAAAAAGAAAACTGCTTTTTCTACCCCGGAGGGGAGTTTTCAGTACAAACGAATGCCTTTTGGACTGCAAACTGCTCCAGCCACGTTCCAGCGAGCAATGGACGTGGCTGGAGCAGTACTTGTACTTGGACGACATAGTCATTTTTAGCAGAGACTGGGAGTCACACTTGCCCAAAGTCCAGGCAGTACTGGACTCTCTCTGGAAGGAGGGGTTTACAATAAACCCTGAAAAATGTGCTTTGGGAATGGAGGAGGTGAAATACCTGGGCTATATCGTGGGTAGAGGGGTGGTGAAACCTCAGGTCAGCAAGGTAGACGCTATAAAGAGTTGGCCCCGCCCCCTCACAAAAAAGCAGGTACGTGCATTCCTGGGCATGGTGGGATACTACAGGAGGTTCGTACCCAACTTTGCCACATTGGCGGCTCCATTGACCGATCTGACTAAGGGTCGGAAATCGGTCATGGTGGAGTGGAATGCAGACGCTGAGAAGGCTTTTTTGGAGCTCAAGTCAGCACTGTGCCAACACCCTGTCTTGATAGCGCCAAATTTTTCTGAAGAGTTCATTGTCCAAACTGATGCTTCCGATGTAGGATTGGGAGCTGTATTATCACAGGTTGTTCATGGTGAGGAGCACCCAGTAGTCTTCCTTAGTAGAAAGTTGACACCAGCAGAGAAAAACTACGCTATAATTGAAAGAGAGTGTCTGGCCATTAAGTGGGCTCTGGAGTCCCTCAGGTATTACCTTTTGGGGAGGAAGTTTAGGCTAATTTCTGATCATGCCCCTTTAACATGGATGAGGCAGGGTAAAGGGACTAATGCCAGGATTACACGTTGGTTCCTGGCGCTCCAAGAATTTAAGTTTGTAGTGGAGCATAGGCCCGGGAGACTGCATCAAAATGCAGATGCCCTCTCCCGAGTCCATTGTTTGAGCTCCACTGTTGCCTCCACCTCCTTGGCGTTGGGGCACAGGGGGGGGATATGTACAGGACGCCGTGGCTGGGTCCTGGAAGGACGGTATATTTCTCCTCTGTTTGGACTGTGGTGCCTTTAAGGGTACGGAAAGGGTTAACACACCTGTCTAAGGAAGTCGTTTAAAGCAGACAGGAAGCTGCAGGTGAGGGTGGAGGAGTGTAGGAGAGTCCAATGCATGGTGAATGGTGGACAAGGAAAGCTGTGGAAGCTATGAAAAGCTGTGAAAATCTGTGAAAGGACTTGGCTGTGTCCTGCCTAAAAACCTGCTACTGAAGGACTTACCTGGAAGGACTGTTTAACTGCGATAGCAGTTCTGAAATGTACAAGTCGGTGAGACTGTTATTTCTTTTGTTTTTGCTGCTGCTAAGCCATTTAAGTTTAATAAACCTCAGTTTTGATTTAAGAAGCCTGTGTCCTGCGATCAAGCTGGTCCCCCAAACATTACACTATATATATATATATATATATATATATATATATATATATATATATATATATATATATATATTAGCAGAGAACCTAAGGAATAAAATGGTAATTGTTGCAATTTTTTATGTATTTGCCCAGCGGTCTGTCAAATGCATTTTTTGGGGGAAAAAATGCACATCAATTATAAAAAACAAACAAAAAAAAAACGAAACAGTAAAGTTAGCCCATTTAAAAAAAACATTTTTGTTTTAATGTGAAAGATGATGTTACGCAGCGAGAATCGTGATCTATCTTTTAAGCAAAATAATTGTGATTCTCATATTAGCCAGAATCCTGCAGCTCTACTACGTAGTAAGCTGAAAAAAAGACATAACTCGATCTAGCTAAACAAAAAGAGAACAATAAATATATAGAAAACCTCTATATACAAAATTCTATAGCTACGGTTGTTTCAGAGAAAGGCAAACAACTCCTATTTAAAGCATGGTCCAATTTGCAAGGGACAAATGAATTCCTTCCTGATCCCCCAGAGGGCAATCACATTCCCTGAAACAATCGCTGGTGCACTGTGCATGTAGGAATGCATCCAGGTCTTTTTTTTAAACAATCTGCCGAGCACCATACATAGTGCTGAGTATTCTTCCCGAACAATTCCACTTTCCTTTCACTAGTCCACAGAACATTTTTCAAGTAGGTGGAAGGTGCTTTTTGGCAAACTTCAGGTGCACAGCGATTTATTAATTTTTTTTTGGAGAGCAGCTGTTTCCACTGTGGTGTTCTGCCACGGACATCTTGCCTGTTCAAAGACTCATGGACCGGGATGTTTGCCAGTTGCAGTGATCTATTGGAGTCTTTGGCCCGGATTCAGATAGGAGTTACGACGCCGTATCTCCGGATACGCCGTCGTAACTCTGAGTGTGCCGGGTCGTATCTATGCGACTGATTAGTAGAATCAGTTACGCATAGATTTCCCTAAGATCCAACCGGCGTAAGTCTCTTACACCGTCGTATCTTAAGCTGCATATTTATGTGGGCCGCTAGGTGTCGCTTCCGTAGATTTACGCGAGGAATATGCAAATTATGTAGATACGCCGATTCAGAAACGTACGTCCGCCCGGCGCATTTTTTTACGTCGTTTATGTTAGACTTTTTCCGGCGTAAAGTTACCCCTGCTATATGAGGCGTATCCTATGTTAAGTATGGACGTCGGGCCAGCGTCAAATTTTCCGTCGATTACGTCATTTGCGTAAGTCATTCGCGAATAGGGCTGGGCGTAATTTACGTTCACGTCGAAAGCATTGGCTTTTTGCGGGTTATTTTGGAGCATGCGCACTGGGATACGTTCACGGACGGCGCATACGCCGTTAGCCAAAAAACGTAATTTACGTGGGGTCAGCCTTCATTAGCTTACAACACGCCCACTGCATGGAGAATTTGAATTCCACAGGCTTACGGCGGACCACATACGCTACGCCACCTTAAAGCGGGGGTTCACCCTTAGAGGGCACTTTTCCCCCTTAGATTCCTGCTCGTTATTACTAGGGGAATCGGTTATTTATTTTAAAATATGTGCAGTACTTACCCGTTTACGAGACGCATCCTCTCCGTCGCTTCCGGGTATGGGCTTCGGGAATGGGCGTTCCTTCTTGATTGACAGGTTTCCGAGAGGCTTCCGACGGTCGCATCCATCGCGTCACGATTTTCCGAAAGAAGCCGAACGTCGGTGCGCAGGCGCAGTATAGACCCGCACCGACGTTCGGCTTCTTTCGGCTACGAGTGACGCGATGGATGCGACCGTCGGAAGCCTTTCGGAAGACTGTCAATCAAGAAGGAACGCCGGCTCCCGAAGACCCATACCCGGAAGCGACGGAAGAAGATGCAGCTCGAAAACGGGTAAGTACTGCACATATTTTAATATAAATAGCCGATTCCCCTAGACCGAACGAGCAGGAAGCTAAGGGGAGATTTTTTTATTTTTTTTAAATGGGTGAACTCCCGCTTTAACTTAGGTTGCAAGTTCTTTCTGAATACGGAACTTGCGCCCTAAGTTACGGCAGCCTAATGTATCTGAGATACGTTACGCCCGCCGATAGATACGCAATTGTATGTGAATCCGGACCTTTATCTATTACTCATGGGTTCTCCTTTACCTTATTGGGAGTCACCTTGGTTGGGCACCCACTTCTAGTAGTCACAGTACTAAACTGCCTCTGTTTATGGAAAGTTTGTCTAACTTTTGACTGACAGACTCTTAAACACTTTGAGATTTGTTTTCCTTTCCAGCCTTATGTAGATCAACTACTCTTGATTGTACTGTATGTCTTCAGAGAGCTCTTTTTTGGAAAGCATGGCTCACATCCGCTGATGCTTCTTATGAACAGCAAACTTAAAATGTTTGAGTGTCTTTTATCAAAGTAGTTCTAAACCACACCTCCAAACTCATTTCTTTAATTGGACTCCAGATGTTTGTGTGTTATCAGCTTAAAGGGGTTGTAAAGGTCAAAAAAAATCCTAAATAGCTTCCTTACCTCATCCTTCGATTTGCTTTTAAATGTCCTTATTTCTTCTGAGAAATCCTCACTTCCTGTTCTTCTGTCTGTAACTCCACACAGTAATGCAAGGCTTTCTCCCTGGTGTGGAGTGTCGTGCTCGCCCCCTCCCTTGAGGTGAGAGGGGGCGAGCAGGAGAGTCAGGACGCTCTCTACGTTGCAGATAGAGAAAGGACCTGTGTGTTAGTGGGTGTCCTGACTCTCCTGCCCGCATGGTGGGCTCTAGTGTGCATCCTTGATGGGTCCGCACTGATGATCAATGCCCTGATTATCAGTGCAGACCCCCCTGCCAGTAGAGTCACTGATCGGCTCGCCTCTACTCGTGCCTTGCCAGTGCTCATTTTAAAGGCTTATATGCAAGTTATTACCATAAAAAGTGTATGGGGACCCGGGTACTGCCCCAGGGGACATGTAGCAATGCAAAAAAAAGTTTTAAAATGTAGTTTTTTCAGGAGCAGTGATTTTAACAAGGCTTAAAGTGAAACAATAAAAATATTACTTTAAATATTGTGCCTGGGGGTCCCCCTAGTCTGCCTGTAAAGTAGTGCATCTTTCTGATGTTTATTACAGTACCGCTGCAAAATGAAATTTCTAAAGGAAAAAAATTCACTTAAAATTGCTTGCGGCTGTTATGCATTGTCGTCTCCCGGCAATATAGATAAAAACCATTGCAAAAAAGGCATACAGTCCCCCCTCCCCAATCCATACCAGGCCCTTTGGATCTCGCAGTACATTATGAGGCTTTCCACAGTGCTCAAATTTGCCACGAATGCCCCATATGTTTAGTTTGTTTGCTAGCAAACAAACACCCGATGTTCGACTCGAGTATTGTCTGAATAAAGAAGACTGGGGTTACAGCGTTTTCTGGGTTTTGTAATCCCTGATCAGGGTTTGGAGCCTGAAGGCTTCAATGTGTCTTGGGTAGAACAAGGCTTTCAATCCTGGGTCCAGGTCTTCCTGAAGACCAGCAGGCTATGCGAGTGCACAGGTGTCCATATCCATTATATTCCAGGAGCTGGCCATAGCTTAGGGCCTTTGTTTGGAGAGAGGTGTGTGATGCAGCCGCTCGGGAGACAGTACTCTGTGTGGGAGAGATTCCTCACCTGCAGAACTGGGAGAGTTGGGTGGCAGAAGAGAGTTGAGGCAACTAGTAAGTTTTGGAAGAGTGAAAGAGCCTGGGGTACTAGGAGAAACCCATGCATGGGAAAATACTGACACAAGAGACTTTGGGGCAGATTCTCGTAGATCGCTGCTCGCTGATCTCTGCGGCGGTGTAACGTATCTCATTTACGTTATGCCGCCGCAAGTTTTACGGGCAAGTGCTTGATTCACAAAGCACTTGCCTGTAAAGTTGCGGCGGCGTATCGTAAATCCCCCAGCGCAAGCCCGCCTAATTCAAATGATCCGGGTAGGGGGCGTGGATCATTTAAATTAGGCGCGTTCCCGCGCCGAACGTACTGCGCATGCGCCGTCCCTAAAATTTCCCGATGTGCATTGCGCTAAATGACGTCGCAAGGACGTCATTGGTTTCGTCGTGAACGTAAATGGCGTCCAGCCCTATTCACGGACGACTTACGCAAACAACGTAAATTTTTAAATTTCAACGCGGGAACGACGGCCATACTTAACATAGGTTGCCCCTCATATAGCAGGGGCAACTTTACGCGTCGCAAATCTAACAGATACGGATCTTCACTGCGTCGACCGCGCGTACGTTCGAGAATTCGCGTATTTTGCTAATTTGCATACTCGATCGGGAAAACGACGGAGGCGACACCTATCGGCGAAAAAAAAAAATTGCATTTAAGATCCGACAGCGTAAGAGCCTTACGCCTGTCGGATCTAATGGTTATCTATGCGTAACTGATTCTAAGAATCAGTCTCATAGATACGACGTCCCAGATTAGGACTTACGACGGCACACATGGCGTTGCGCCGTCCTAAGCCCTTTCAGAATCTGGGCCTTTGTTTTCTTTAAGTTTGTTTAATAAAAGAGTGCTGACAAGTCTTTTTGTACTGGCACAACTCATTCAAAACTGCAGTACCACTTATTCACCCCATATCACACTGGTTTAAAAAAGGGCATTTAAAGGGCAGGAATATGGAAGAAGACATAGCTTGGTTCTCAAAGGTGCAAGTTACTGGCGTGTCACCTTTATCCTTGCTTCACTACATAGTAAGTCACTAACCTGGAACAAGCAACCATCCAGTGAAGTCAGGCCCCATGACCTGTATTCTTGTTCTGGGTCAGTGGCTTGCTATATAGCAAGACCATCATAATGAATTTCATCCTGGTTTATAGCAGAAAAGAATCTGACTGGTGGACATAAATCTTTCCCTTTCTATTATTTATTACGGTTACATATACAGCACCAACAATTTATGCAGCATTTTACATATACTGTACATTCACATTAGTCCCTGCCCTCGAGGAGCTTACAATCTAACCCTAACTCAGATTCATTCATCTTCAAGGGTCAACTTAGACAGAAGCCAAATACCCTACCAGCATGTCTTTGAAGTGTGTGAGGAAAACTCCCTGCAGGTGGTGCAGTGGTTGATATTTAAACCAACAACCCCAGTGCTGCCAGGCAGAAGTGCTAACCACTTAGCCATTGTGCTGCCCTATATAAAACTGATATGGATATACTACACTGATCGTTTTCGGACGACTGTAAAAAAAAAACCTCTTTAGCTTTCTCTGTGTTTTGTGATCCCCTGCATTGAAGCTATGCATATCATTTGCTGTCTGTTGCTCCTCAGAATGGCTAATACTGTATGTCACGGCAATATTTTCTGGCTCACTAGTCCGGGGGATTAATAGCATAGGACAGACATTTGGTGCTCTCGCACATACAGATCAGCTCTGCCAGTGTTTGGAAATGTAGCATCAAGTCTCGTTCTATAGGAATCTCCTTGTATTCCCCTTGAGCCCTGAATGTCTTCAAGAACATGTGGCCTGTAGAACTGCATGTCAGCAGTAAGTCCATATGTACTGTGGTCTCACAAGGATTTTGCCTTATATTTCTGCATTAGATTTAAAAATAATGAATAAAACATGAGTAAACCTATCATAAACATTGTATTTATTTTAAAGCTAGGAAATGAGAGATCATTGGGGGGGGGGGGGGGTACCACATTCCTAATGAAAAGATAACTTTTTGGAAGAAACAATGAGACTTTAAAGGCACCAAAATAATATTTAAACAATTTAGTAAAAATATATACATTTTATTGACAAATATTGTTTCTTTAAAAACAACAATACATGTTCACAAAAAATATATTGTCTATGTGACAACTGCAACCAACTTCTTACTCTACATGTTTCTTTAAAGAGGAGCTTCCTCAGGAGATTTGACAGTGTTGCGAAAAGTTTTTTAAGTACTACAAAAGACACAACAAATATAAGACATCTTATACAGGTAAATTCTGATATAATATCAAATTAATTAAAAGTCAGGGTTACATAGCAATATGTTATACAAATATATGATAAATTGAGAATGAACGCCTACCAAATGCTTTAAATTATCACAGATCTGTTGCTGATTCCTAGATATAGATCTTAAATTGGGGAGAGAGACTCTACATGTGTAACCATAGAGGAAGCATAAATTTCTAAACAGAGATAAAAATATATAACAAAGGTATGTTTAATCACTTCAATACCGCATGCCGTCATATGACGTCCACAAAGGGGATCTCTTATCCCGGGTGGACATCATATGACATCGTGTAATTTGTGCGGGGATATCTGAATGATGCCTGCACCTAGAGGCATCATTCAGATATCATTTTGTTCCGGTGGCGATCCTGCGCACCATAAGAATGATCATAGCGGTGGTTCCGCCGCTTGATCATTCTTATAGGCGGCGGGAGGGGTCATCCCCCCCTCCCGCCGCCATCTGGTGCTTCTCTGGGCTCTCCTGTGCCATCGGGGGCCCGGAGAGATGATCGCTGTCCGCCGGATGGGAAGCATAGAGATGACTGGTGACCAGATGGTCACCAGTCATCTCTATGACCGTCGGAGGCCCTGGCGTGATGTTATGACGTCACGCCCGGGTACCCTTAAGTAAACAAACCGCAATTGCGGCTAGTAAGAATGAGATCTGTGAATTTTTTTTTACGATCTCATTCTTTCCAGCCTGGAGGAGAGATGTGGGGTCTTATTGACCCCGCATCTCTCCTTAAAGAGGACCTGTCACACACTATTCCTATTACAAGGGATGTTTACATTCCTTGTAATAGGAATAAAAACGATCGCAAATTTTTTTTTAAAAAAAGTGTAAAAAATAAATAAAAAAAAATTAAAAAAAAGTAAGTAAGTCCCGCCCACGTATGTAAACGTCATTCAAACCACACATGTGAGGTGTCGCCATGTGCGTTAGATCGTGTGCAACAATTCTAGCACTAGACCTCCTCTGTAACTCTAAACTGGTAACCTGTAAAAAATGTCAAAGCATCGCCTATGGAGATTTTTAAGTAATGAAGTTTGGCGCCATTCCACGAGTGTGCGCAATTTTAAAGCATGACATGTTAGGTACCTAGTAAATCACTGGGGCCCCTTCTCAGCTTCAGTTGCTCCAGGCCATGAGGGCCCAGAGCCTGGAACACCACGTGGCATGTGCACCCCGGCCTGGTAGGCCATATCGCCGGGGCCCGTGATGTGCGCACACCCTAAAGGTGGTTTCCGCACCCGGAACCAAAATCGCTCCAGAAAATGGCGTCTGCCCTAGAAGTACCCTCCCCCAGCATGCCCCGCGAGGGAGAAACTCCTCTGATTGGCTGCTGGCAGGAAGGCGCCTCCGCCTGAACTCCTCTGGCGCCACCTGTCACCCAATGATGGAAAGGTATCTCTGGAACACAGAATGAAACAACAGGACAGCCCAGCCTGGCAGAAACCCAATTGACACAGATCAACTGGATGAAAGAAAAGTAACTCTCTCATCCCCCTCTAAATTTGAAATAGCACCTGGACTGAAAGTACACAGGCGCTACAAACTTATATAATGTTTGGGGGTTCTGAGTAATTTTCTAGCAAAAGAATGATGATTTGTACATGTAGGAGAGAAATGCCAGAATAGGCCCGGTATGGAGGTAGGTTTTAAAGCCCGATATTGAAGTGGTTAAAAAAAAAGTTTTTTTTAACAGATATTTAGAGAATCACATATTCTCATAAAGAGGACATGCGTGATTTACCTCAACTTCAGTTGACAATGTAGAGCCAATAAATAAACACTTCACATCCCCAAATGTGGTAGCTCACAGGGATGTGCAGCAGGGAACACATTATATGGGAAAAGAACCCAGTCAGCCATACTCCTGTGAAAAATGATGAATTTAAGTATGTTTGATTTGTTTCTTATTACATACGTTGCAAAATTACGTTTAATTGAACCCATTTCCAGATGAGAGTCTGTGTCCATGGGTCAGCCTGGAACTGGGACAAAAGAGGCCCAACCACAGCAGCCAAACCCAAGTGCCCCTTCAAATCCACAGACTGACAACCAAGGATAACACAGTCCAATCAGGGAATTGGACCAAGAAACACAATACAGACTACAAGAGATCATACTTACACATACAGAAGGTCCCACAGGGCTTGCTAGGAAGGCAGGAGGGAATGACAAAAAGGAGACAACCATCAGTCTCTCACTGGCACAGATTCCCTGTCAGTGCAGGGCGGCTAGGCGCCGCCATTTAAAGGGGTTGTAAAGCTTCATGTTTTTTTACCTTAATGCATCCTTACCGCTCCCCCCAGCCCCCTGTTTTACTTACCTGAGCCCTGAAAAAATCCTGCGTCGAGAGCGGGCTCTTCCTTTGCCCGGGCTTCTTGGCTCTTCATTTGATAGATTAATAGCAGCGCAGCCATTCGCTCGCGCTGCTGTCAATCAAATCCAATGACGCAGGTGCGCGGGGGGGGGGGGGGGGGGCGGGGCCGAGTCCTGTACTCGGTGGCTATGGACGCTGAATCATAGAATATCCAAGGGGGGGTATCTGGGTTTGTATTGAGATGCGATGCACACAAAGTGGATTTAGATCATTAGTTGTTATTGAGATATATATTTTAATAAAAGGTTTATTTGTTCAGAGTTAAGTTTTAAGAGCTAAAGTGAGCTTGTCTGCCTATCGCAACAACCCAAAACCTCCTAAACCCATACCCCTACCTCAATCCTAACAGTTAAAATACATCCCAAACCTCTGATCCTAAATAAATCCCCAACACTTAAAGTAGTTGTCAACTCTTATAAATCCCAGATAACGCCTTGTATGGGGAAACGTGTCGGACGGAGCTAATGGTGTGATGTCAGTATGCACGACAGGTTGACAGCCATTTGTGGAGCTGTTAGCTGCCTGGTAAATCGTTCTACTCTGTAAGTGCAATACTTTTTATCAATAAATCTTTTTAACGTAGTATAGCACTATGAGTTCTCTTGCTTGTCTTTAATCCATGCATATGCAGGAGCTGGCTAGTGGAACATATCACAGCAAGTAGGGACTGGTCAAGAGCAAGTGTTGGTCCTCCAGAGATAATTTTAAGCACATATGATTTCCCTATGTGAGATCTTTTGCCCTAAGGAGCACAGTGACACAGAAGCACTTTTATATAAACCTTCAGCACAGAGCACTTTTCTTGCACTTGGCTGGACATTATTCATACTGTATTTTGATTGTTTTACCTATTTGCTTGTGAATTAATGGTTTAATAACTATATTTATTAACTTATGGATTTTTTTGCACTTTGCACTTTGACCTTTATGGAGAATGTTTTATTATGTAAATTTTATACATGATTTGCACCAATAATATGTTGTAAATGACTTGGTAGTGGATATATGACATTGTAAGGTATCAAATAATACTGTTTGAATTTTTTGGTTCACAAGTGCCATTTTTAAGACATTTATTATTGTTATTGAAAACTTTATATAGTCCAAGTAAAATGACTGGCCTTGGGTGATACACAGAGATGAAACAAATATTGTGTTGTATCTTTTTACCTGCATTCTCCCCTTCTCTAAATCCATTCAAAGTCCAGAATTTATAAAGCTTGTCTGAGCTGTCAAAAAAAAGGGGTAGAGAGCTGAAGTCACACTCTGTAGAGCTCAGTGAGAAGAGCTCTGAGGCCTCGTACACACGGCCGAGGAACTCGACGTGCCAAACACATCGAGTTCCTCGGCCAGTTCAGCACTGAAGCCGCCGAGGAGCTCGGCGGGGCGAGAGCTCCCATAGAACAACGAGGAAATAGAGAACATGTTCTCTATTTCCTCGCCGAGGTCCTCGTCTGCTTCCTCGGCCGAAAGTGTACACACGGCCGGGTTTCTCGGCAGAATTCAGCCAGAAACTCGGTCGGAAGCTGAATTCTGCCGAGGAAACTGGTCGTGTGTACGGGGCCTGAGAGCTGATTGGAGGGAAGGGACACATCCTCCTTTACACATCACACAGGAACAGAGCTGAGGAGGTCAATCAGTTGGAGGTCGAAAAAATAAAACAGTGCCTCCCATGCAAAAAAAGCTGCTAATGTATAGTAGCGGCTATCCTGAGTAGACACTCCCCCAAATAGGGGGTGTTCACCGTAGCTAAAAATATAAGCACAAAAAACAAGAAGTACCTTATAGGAAAACCTCAAAGATGGGGTATCCTATGGGTAACAAGGGGCTACTATAGGTAAGGAGGGACTATACTCATGGTTTAGAAAATTTACAAAATTATTTAATGTTGGAGGTCCCTCCCCTGTCACCATTTTTCCCTTGGTGTCAGAAAACTTATCAGAAGTGAGTAATGCAGATAGCAGAGGAACAAAGCAGCAGACAGAAATGACACCTAGTGCTCTTAATTGAGACAAGTACACACTATAGAGAAATATGCTTTGTTCATATTTTATTTGTGATGTTTACAACAACTTTAAAGCCACATCAAAATTTAAAAAATTGTATGTGTGCCATTTGGGAATTTTTTTTCTGTCAAGTTTAAAAATGATGTCTGTTTAAAAGAGAAGTATGGGGTTTGTGGCTTTTGCAGAGTTATACTGGTGGCTGCAGCATTGGTCCGATACTGCATCTGTCCCCCGCCGGCTCTAACACTGAAAACCGAACGAATACTGACGATCACTCGGTTCTCACAGCTCCCCAAAAGAGAGCTGGTGACTGTCAGTCAGCAGCTCTCTGCTCTGCCCCCTCCTCGCACAATGGAGTGCTGGGCTGTGGAGGGGTGGGAACGGCCGGCTCAGGCTCTCAGTGGCTCGCTGAGAGGCTGAGCTGGGTGCTGGTCCAGGCATGTGGGCAGATCCCGACCCCAGTGTCGGGATCTCGCACAAGCCTAAACCAGCTCTGTGATGTCAGCAGACAGCGGACTTCAGCCCGCTGCCTGCTTAAAACGGGTCTCAGGAGTGCAAAGTTAACTGCACTCTTGTGATCCACAGGAGAAGTACAGCCAGACAAATTTTGGCTATACTTCTCCTTGAGAGATTTCCCTTCTCTTCTGTTTTGTCTGACTCCTGTCACCTGTCAAGAAGTGATAACAAATGCCCTCATGGGTACACAGCAATAAAATCATTACAGAGGTTCAAACAATGGGGGTTATTTAGGAAAGGAAAATCCACTTTTACTACAAGTGCAAACTACAAGTGCAAAGTGCACTTGAAATTGCACTGAAAGTGCAGTCGCTGTAGATCCGAGGGGGAAATGCATGAAAAATAAAAATCAGCATTTTAGCTTGCACATGATTGGATGATAAAATCAGCAGAGCTTCCCCTCAGATTTAAAACAACTGCACTTCCAAGTGCACGCTCAGTGCACTTTGCACTTGTAGTGCAAAGTGGATTTGCCTTTCGTAAATAGCCCCCAATGTGTTTTTAATGCTATCTGTATCCCAATTGTGGGACAAGGGGGTCCAAACTGCCAGAGGTTTTAGTTAGTTTAGTTTCTCCAAAACTCAACAAAAAAGGTTTTGACAAGAGTTGTGCTCCCCCGGTACCCTAGCTGCAGTATATACACCTTATCCAGGCCACATGCGTTATTGCATGCCATAGAAGTCAATGCGGAACATATTATTTTCGTTTCTATTGACTTCTATGGGGAAACTCGATTTGATATACGAGTGCTGGAACGGATTATGCTCGTAATCCAAGGTTCCACTGTAGATGACAAATGCTGGTCCACACAATCTTAGGTTGCAGTAGGGACACAGAGAATAGAAGAAAGAAATTCACCGCTCCAGGTGGGTCTACTATACGGTCACACACTGTTACAGGATTCCAAGGGTGCTGGCGGTGCACTAGGCAAGCATAAAAGATAGATGAAGGATGGATGGCCGCACTCCAAAAACCGTACAGGTTGTCTTTTATTAAATGAACAGCAAATACATCACCAGATCAAAACAACAGGAATGGGAACAGCCGACGTTTCGCACAAAATCAGTGCTTATTCATGGACACAGAGAAGATGGAAGGGACAGCTGAAGGTAGGCCTGATGTGACATATTACACAGAGCATTACTGAGTACTTAGACACCTTTTTTTCTCGTACTCTCTCTTTCTTTCTCTTTTTCTTTCTCTATCTCGTTCTCTCTCTCTCTCTATTTCTTCCCCCCTCTCTCTTTCTCTCTCTCTCTCTCTCTCTCTCTCTCTCTCTCTCTCTCTCTCTCTCTCTCTCTCTCTCTCTCTCTCCCTCTCTCTCTCTTTATCTCTGTCTCTCTCCCCCCACACAGTATCTCTTTATATGCCCCTTTGACCCTCAATTTCACCCTGCTTATTCTTACAGAATAAAGAAGAATATATTCCCAATATTTATATAGTGCTGGAGAATTTCCAGGGCATTACATAGTACTTACACCCATTCTTTCTCCCTCTCTTACTCTGTTATGGAGTACTTAGACACATTTTTTTCTCTACCAATTTCTTTCTTTCCTTCTTTCTTTCTTTTTCCAATTTCCTTTCTCTTTCTTTTTTCCTCTCTCTTTCTCCCTTACTCTCTCTCTTCCAGGGCCGATCCTAGGCAGGGTGCATGGGGTGCTCCGCACCCAGGCGCCATAGAGGTGGGGGTGCCGAAGCTCCAAAGTGCTCCCTTCCCTCCTCCTTGTCTGTGTCCAGAGGCAGAGCGTGTAGCGGGTGCTGCGGTTCCCCATCCCGCTTGCTCTCTCCGCTGGCAACTGACAAGAGCGCATACCTCCTGCTGTGCCCCGGAATCCAGGCTGGGTACCACAGCGGAGCCTATTACCGGAACACGTTCCGGCACTAGGCTCCACTAATTAATTCTGTCCGGTGTGCATGGAGCAGTCCCTGTCTGCCCTGCCCCCTCTGCGTGTGTCGGCTCTTCTCCCATAGGCGGTGTGATGAGAGGCTTCTGGGTTGGCCGGAGATCTGTGCACTCCCAGAAATGCTCTCCGAATGCCACCCTCCAAGTAACTAAAGATGCCACGTATGCCCCGCCTCCTGTAATGTGCTTCTGCTCCCAGCGCGCCCGAGCTACAGGGATCTATTGGACAAGTACTGATCTATGGGGACACCTGATGTGGGGTGCTCTGATAGGGGACAACTGCTGTGGGGGGGGGGCTCTGATGGGGGACACCTGCTGTGGGGGGGCTCTGATTGGGCGCAACTGCTGGGGGGCACTGATGGGGGACACCTGCTGGGAGCCTCTGATGGGGGACAGCTGCTGTGGGGGGGGGGCTCTGATGGGGGACACTAATGAAGACTTCTTGAGTCGTAGCCATAGAAACATGTGTAAAGAGGAGGAGTTAGTAAGATGACCACGCCCATGTGGGGGCGCCAGAAATATTTCTGCACCCAGGCGCCTGTGACCCTAGGATCGGCCCCGCTCTCTTCCACATTGTATCTCTTTATCTGCCCCTTTGATCCCCATGCTTATTCTAAAGAGGAATATATTTCACACATTTATATAGTGCTGACAAATTACCAGGGCCATTTATAGTACTTATACCCATTTTTTCTCCCACCCTTTGTCTCTTTTTCCCACACTGCATCTCATCATCTGCCCCTTATATCTTCATGTTCACCCTCCTTCTCTTTAACCACTAGCCCACCAGCCGCCGCAGTTCTACGGCGGCAGGTCGGCTCGGCTGCGCGAAACAACGTAATATTACGTAATTTCGCATTTCAGCCATTAGGGGCGCGCAAGCCCCCTGCTCGCCCCTGGTGCTGACGAGCGTGCCCGGCGGGCGCGATCACCGCCGGACACCCGCGATCGCTCGTTACAGGGCAAGAACATGGAGCTGTGTGTGTAAACACACAGCTCCTGGTCCTGTCAGGGGAGAAATGCCTGACCGTCTGTTCATACAATGTATGAACATCGATCTGTCATTTACCCTAGTCAGTCCCACCCCCCCTTCAGTTAGAACACACCTAGGGAACATACTTAACCCCTTTCTCGCGCCCTAGTGTTAACCCCTTCCCTGCCAGTGACATTTTTACAGTAATCAATGCATTTTTATAGCACTGATCGCTATAAAAATGCCAATGGTCCCAAAAATGTGTCAAAAGTGTCCGAAGTGTCCGTCATAAGGTCGCAGTACCGATAAAAATCGCTGATCGCCGCCATTACTAGTAAAAAAAAAATATTAATAAAAATGCCATAAACTATCCCCTATTTTGTAGACGCTATAACTTTTGCGCAAACCAATCAATAAACACTTATTGCGATTTTTTTTTACGAAAAATATGCAGAAGAATACGTATCGGCCTAAATTGAGGAAAAAAATTGTTTTTTTATATATTTTTGGGGGATATTTATTATAGCAAAAAGTAAAAAATATTCATTTTTTTTTTCAAAATTGTCGCTCTATTTTTGTTTATAGCGCAAAAAATAAAAACCGCAGAGGTGATCAAATACCACCAAAAGGAAGCTCTATTTGTGGGAAAAAAAGGACGCCAATTTTGATTGGGAGCCACGTCGTACGGCATCGCAATTGTTAGTTAAAGCGACGCAGTGCCGAATCGCAAAAAGTGGCCCGGTCATTGACCAGCAAAATGGTCCGGGGCTGAAGTGGTTAAAGTATAAATAACAATACTTTTCCAAAATATATGCATATGGTGCTGACAAACTACATTTTAGGGGTTGATTTACTAAAACCAGAGCGTGCAAATTCTGGTGCAGCTCTGCATAGAAACCAATCAGCTTTCAGGTTTTATTGTCAAAGACTAATTGAACAAGCTGAAGTTAGAAGCTGATTGGCTACCATGCAGAGCTGCACCACATTTTTAACTCTCCACTTGTAGTTCTCTCTCATCTCTCTCTTCTCTCACCCCCCTCTCCCTCTTCTCTCTCTCCCCCCTCTCTCTCCCCCTCTCTCTCGCATCTCTGTCTCTCCCCCCTCTCTCTCTCATCTACCTCTTCTCTCTCTCCCCCCTCTCTCTCTTTCTCATATCTCTCTCCCCCCCCTCTCTCTCTCTCATCTCCCTCTCTCTCTTCTCTCTCTCTCATCTCCCTCTCTCTCTCTTCTCTCTCTCTCTCCCCCCTCTCTCATCTCTCTCTCCCCCTCTCTCTCTCTCCCCCCTCTCTCTCTCATCTCTCTCCCCCCCCTCTCTCATCTCTCTCTCTCTCTCTCTCTCTCTCCCCCTCTCTCTTTCATCTCTGTCTCTCCCCCTCTCTCTCTCTCTCATCTCCCTCTTCTCTCTCTCCCCCTCTCTCTCCCCCCCTCTCCCTCTCTCTCTCTCCCTCTCTCTCTCATCTCCCTCTCTCTCTTCTCTCTCTCCACCCTCTCTCATCTCCCTCTCTCTCTCTCCCTCTCTCTCTCTCATCTCCCTCTCTCTCTTCTCTCCCCCCCCTCTCTCTCATCTCCCTCTCTCTCTTCTCTCTCTCCCCCCTCTCTCTCTCTCATCTCTCTCCCCCTCTCTCTCTCCCCCCTATCTCTCTCTCTCTCTCTCTCTCTCTCTCTCTCTCTCATCTCTCTCTCCCCCGCTCTCTCTCCCCCCTCTCTCTCTCACCTCTCTCTCCCCCCTCTCTCTCTCATCTCTCTCTCTCCCCCCTCTCTCTTTCATCTCTGTCTCTCCCCCCTCTCTCTCATCTCCCTCTTCTCTCTCTCCCCCCTCTCTCTCTCTCATCTCTCTCTCCCCCTCTCTCTCTCTCCCCTCTCTCTCTCATCTCTCTCTCTCCCCCCTCTCTCATCTCTCTCTGTCTCTCTCCCCCCTCTCTCTTTCATCTCTGTCTCTCCCCCCTCTCTCTCTCTCATCTCCCTCTCCCCCTCTCTCTCCCCCCTCTCTCTCATCTCCCTCTCTCTCTCTTCTCTCTCTCCCCCCTCTCTCTCATCTCCCTCTCATCTCTCTCCCCCTCTCTCTCTCCCCTCTCCCCCCCCTCTCTCTCTCTCTCATTTCCAATACATATGTATATTGTGCTGACATGTGGCACATATTGCCAAGGTCTCCCTCTATGTATCTGCCTCTCTTTCCCAATTTCACCTTCCTTTAATAAAACATTTCCAATACATATGTATATTGTGCTGACATATTGCACACAGTGCCCAGATCTCTCTATATATCTTTACTTGCCTCTCTCTTTCCCAATTTCACCCTCCTTCTCCTTAAAGTAGAAAGAAGAAGCCAGTATGACATTGACAGTAAATGAGTGAACTAAACTTTACATTGGTATTCTCCGTGCCCTCCCTCTCTCCCTCCCATGTTCCCAATTCAGTGCCTACAGCTGATCTGTCTGCATAGCTAATGCAAGTTACAGTTCGGATAAAGGGAACCCAGTGGCAGTTGTCGCATGCAGCAGTCCTGTGCGGTCCCCTGTGCAGAGCTGTCCCCTTGGTGTCCCCAGGAGGGGGGAAGCCTTATTAAAGGTGTGTGACGTCACGCCGGGATTCCTGCTCAGCCCTGGAAAAGGCAGCACAAGTTTTGCCCGTGTGCACGGTGCCCAGTGTGAGGATTAGAGATCGGACCCTGGCAGCCTCCTCCGCTGTCATCGCACATCGCTGCCTTCTCTTCTATCCTCCAGGGAGCACCATGTTGATGGGTGACTGCATCTCTCAATGAAATCCGATGTGCTTCTTTCATTGCTGGAGGAGAAGAGAGCTGGGATAGCACTTGTAGCAGTGTCTATGGAATGGCTGGAGAGGAGATGAGCCCTGGGGAGTGAGAAGCACCTAATGAATGAACATTCTGTATAATATTCCATTCTATTCCCATGTGATTTCGTATGCATTGTGGAGACTTTTCAGCGATGTAACCCACATTTCCCCATACAGAGAAGAAATTCTTACATACTGGGCACTTCTTGGATCGCTCATCTTCTTTTTATACCCACATGATGATGATGGGCACCAGCTTTGAGGAGCTGAGCAGGAACGGGTCAGACTGCAGTGAAGAGGTTGAGGTCATAGTCAATGTTGGAGGCATCAGGCAGATCCTCTATGGAGACATCCTAAACAGGTACCCAGAAACCAGACTGGCAGAGCTGATCAGCTGCTTGGCAGGAGGGTATGATGCTATCTTCTCTTTGTGTGATGACTATGACCCTGGCAAGAGGGAATTTTACTTTGACAGAGACCCTGATGCCTTCAAATGTATAATAGAGGTGTATTACTATGGAGAGGTCCACATGAAAAAAGGGATATGTCCCATTTGTTTTAAGAATGAGATGGAGTTCTGGAAAGTGGACTTGTCTTTTCTGGATGAGTGCTGTAAGAGCCACCTAAGTGAGAAGAAGGAGGAACTGGAGGAGATAGCAAAGAGGGTGCAGACCATCCTGGATGACCTAGGGGTTGACACCACCGAGAGCCGCTGGAAGAGGTTTCAGAAATATGTCTGGAAGTTCATGGAGAAACCAGAATCCTCTTTTCCTGCCAGGGTCACAGCTGTGCTCTCCTTCCTATTCATCCTGACTTCGTCAGTGGTAATGTGTGTAGGGACCATTCCTGAAATGCAGGTGGAAGATGAAGAAGGGAACCACCTAGAGCACCCTGTTCTAGACAACATAGAGACAGCATGCATTGGCTGGTTTACCCTGGAATATCTTCTAAGACTTTTGTCTTCCCCCAACAAGTTACACTTTACTTTTTCCTTTATGAATATCATTGATGTGCTGGCCATCCTCCCATTCTATGTCAGCCTTACTCTGACCCATCTAGGGGCACGCATGATGGAGTTGACTAATGTCCAGCAGGCTGTCCAGGCCCTCAGGATCATGAGGATTGCCAGGATTTTTAAGCTGGCCCGCCATTCCTCTGGGCTGCAGACCCTAACTTATGCCCTCAAGAGCAGTTTCAAAGAGTTGGGTCTACTGTTGATGTACCTTGCAGTAGGGATCTTTGTATTTTCAGCCCTGGGATACACCATGGAACAGAGTCACCCAGATACCTTGTTCAAAAGCATCCCTCAGTCTTTCTGGTGGGCCATTATCACTATGACCACAGTGGGCTATGGTGACATATATCCCAAAACCACTCTAGGCAAACTAAACGCAGCCACAAGTTTTCTTTGTGGGGTAATCGCTATTGCCCTCCCAATTCACCCTATTATAAACAATTTTGTAAAGTATTACAACAAGCAGAGGGTTTTAGAGACCGCCACCAAGCATGAACTAGAGCTGATGGAACTACACTCTGGAGGTCATGACCTCCGAGGGTTCAGACGTGACACTGGAGGTTCTGAGGACATGTATATGTGGAGCCACCTTAAAGGCTCCCATAGTGACACATTCATCCCTGCCTTATCGAAGGAGAAACATTACAGAACAAGACTTCAGAGCTGCAAGTAAAATCTCAGATGCTACTTAGCACTCCTAACATCCCATAGTGCTTGGTAACTACAGTACATTGCCGCAACATCTGCACCTACCTAGTAGCAGTAGGTGGCTTTTGAAGACATCTATTTAGTATGTATGTCATGTGTGTTGCTATTAAAATAGAACATAAGGTTCTGTGCTGTAAAATGGACTTTTGAACATCTCCTTCCTATGTGCCAGTTACGTGGTATGTACCAACCTGTCTGTGATATAAACTTAAAACAATTGGCAAAAAGCCAGCATTACTTATGAGCCTCAAAATATTTCATACAGTACTTTAATGGTGCCATATTCATGTTTACATAGTAATAAATTAAAACAATTCAATGAATGTTTTTCTTTTATTATGAAAGCCCTAGTAATGACTTGGATAGGAAGGGTCGCTTTAGAACAGGGGTCTCCAAACTGTGGCCCTGGGGCCGGATGTGGCCCTTTGCTTGCCTTAATGCGGCCCTTGGGGCATTATTCCATCCAATTTAAATGGGGCATAATTGTTGTTGCTGACACCAATGGTGCACTATTCCGCCAACTGACACCATCAATTCTTCCCATTAGCACCAACAATGGGGCACTAGTCCTCCCACTGTCACCAAATATATGGTATTATTTACTCCCACTGGACACCTGGACATTTTTTACTCCCAATGGCCCTAGTCTGGCCCCCCCCTAAAGTCTGAAGGACCGTAAACTGGCCCTCTGTTTAGAAAGTTTGGAGACCCCTGCTTTAGAATCTCTGTTTCCTTCAATGTTCTGTAGAACAAAAGACGTGAAATGTAGTCTGAAGAAATAGACTGTTACATGCTTTAAAAGCAACAATATTCTAAAAGGTGATTCATTTTGAAAGCAATATATTATGGTACGCAGTTTTTTTTATTAAGTAAAAGGGTGGCATACCCCAGAGATGTTTTACTTAGTATGTAGGGTAATGGCAAATGCAGTTCTGTCATGAATTTTAATGGCATTTCCACTAATAAGCAGCAGGCATCGATAATCATTATTGGAATAATGACATCAAATTGAATGACCAATATGGACTCAGACGTTGCATGTCAAGATTAGAAATATTTTTTTTTCATATAAAGCTAGAAATGCATAGAACACTGCTGTTAAAATGCAGTTTTATGAAAAATATATGTAATGTAGTTTACATATATATACATATAAATGTGTGTTTACAGCATAGAAACTGCTTATCTTCATCTGATTCTTTTAATAATGATGCACTTACACATAGGCCCAGATTCACATACATCGGCGCATATTTATGCCGCCGTAGCATATCTCTTTTACGCTACGCGGAGAGGCAAGCACTGGATTCACAAAGCCAGTGCTGCCAAATCTGCACTGGGTTTCTTAGGCGTAAGTCGTCGTAAGTGGAAGTGGGCGTGAGCCATGCAAATGAGGCGTGACCCCATGCAAATGATGGGCTGAGTCTCAGACAGATACATATATTGAACGGCTCATGCGCTGTCCCGTGGACGCAACCCAGTTAGCATGCTCAGAATCACGTCGGAACTACTCCCTAAGATACGCCGGATCACTGCCTACGGCGTGAACGTAACCTACGCCTAGTCATATTCACGTCCTACGTTAACTACGTAAAATACGTCGGCTTGTGTTCCCTGGTGCAGCCATTTGCATGGATGCTGCTGACTTACACCTGCTTTATGGGGCATAACTTTACGCCGGACGTAGGACTTTACGCACACTGCGTGGGACGGACGTACGTTCGTGAATCGGCGTATCTCCCTCATTTGCATATGTGAATAGAAAATCGCCGGGTGCGCCAAATACGTCCAGCGTAAATATGCGCCCACTCTACGCGGCGTAGGAAAGTTACGTCGGTCGGATGAAGCCTATTTTCAGGCGTATCTTGGTTTCAGAGTATGGCGCATAGATACGATGGCGCATATTTGCACTTACGCGGCGTATATCTCGAGATACGTCGGCGTAAGTGCTTTGTGAATCCGGGCCATAGACTTTAAAATGTGTCCATTTAACTCATGCCATCTCTTGTGCACACAATCTCCCTTCAGGGCTGCAGTAACCAATAAGGCCAACCTTACATTAAACTTAGTCGTAATGCTAGAAAAATTATAATATTGGAGTGGTGCATATCTAAGGACACGAGAAGGGTTCTTCTAACATATACTGTATAATCCAGATGATAAATTATACAATTTGAGGATTTTTAGAAATTAACATTATTCAGGATATTAAAATTCCTTAATATGATTTTAAATCCAAAACAATTACTAAGAACAGGCTATCATAGATAAAATATACATTTTCCAAGGAGCAAGGCAAATTATTTATGTGTAAAGTAGATAGAACAATGGGTAATGTTTGTTGAATGTGTTACTGTGCCATTTAGATTGCAGTTTGCCTTATCAAAAGTAAATCCCACTCAAAACTGATGTTTCAGTTTTACGTCATTGCTGAATCATAGGCTGGTTCATGAGCAAAGCAGCATATCAGCGATGAACATTTTCTCCTCAATATGTTCATGCAGAATTATAAAATGTTTTTTAAACCTGAGTCAGTGCTTTAACTGGGCCGAAACGCGGCGGTACTCAGTACCGCCACTTCCAAAAATGGCCCTGGAGAGTACCAGCACCTCTCCGTGCGCCCAGTACGTGGGTTAACAGTACCGGAACGCAGCCGGTGGGCTTGTCGAGTTGCGGGCCGGTAATGTGTGTCAGACAGGCAGCGCAGTCACAATAGAAACTGTATGCCGCCCCGCCTGAGTCGACTCACTGCTGCCGAGTGCGCTCCTGGCTCCCTTTCCTCTGTCTGTCACTCCTGTCCTGTGCGTTTCCTCGCCCCCCCCCCCCCCCCATGGAGGAGAGTTGGTTCATTCCCCAGGTGAGAGGAGGACTCGCGCAGGGAGCTGTGTCGGCGGCAAGGAAAGAAGCCCAAGTCACGAGGAGCCTCAGCTCAGCCTGCGTCTACAGTTCCTAGTGCTGCTACTGTCTGGATCCTGGACTCAGGACTGCAACAGAAGAAAGTAAGAAAAGAATTGACTGTATTGGAGGGAGGGGGGGTTGGACTGAGGTGACCATCAGTTTTTTTAATAAAAAAATGGCAGAAAAAAATATTTTTTAGTTATTTTGAGCTTGCCTTCTCTAACTAAAAAAAAACCCCATTAATTGCAGCCTCACTGTGCCACCAAACGCAGCCACTGTGCCCATCAAACGCAGCCACTGTGCCCATCAAACGCAGCCACTGTGCCCATCAAACGCAGCCACTGTGCCATCAATTGTCGCCACTCTGCCCATCACACGCAGCCACTGTGCCACCAAACGCAGCCACTGTGCCATCACATGCAGCCACTGTGCGAACACACGCAGCCACAGTGCCATCAATTGTCGCCACTATGCCATCACATGCAGCCACTGTGCCAACTCACACTGCCACTGTGCCATCAATTGTCGCCACTGTGCCATCACATGCAGCCACTGTGCGAACACACGCAGCCACAGTGCCATCAATTGTCGCCACTGTGCCATCACATGCAGCCACTGTGCCAACTCACACTGCCACTGTGCCATCAATTGTCGCCACTGTGCCATCACATGCAGCCACTGTGCCCATCAAACGCAGCCACTGTGCCATCACACGCAGCCACTGTGCCATCACACGCAGCCACTGTGCCACCACACGCAGCCACTGTGCCACCATCAATTGTCGCCACTGTGCCCATCTAATGCAGCCACTGTGCCCATCAAATGCAGCCACTGTGCCCATCACACGCAGCCAAGGGTATTTTCATGTTCAGTATTGGGGGGGGGAGCACCGACGCCTAATAGAGTACCGGCACCTCTTTTGGCCCACTTAAAGCACTGACCTGAGTGTCTGCCCCACCAGAACTCACAGTTCTTCTCAGCTGCTATTATCATTGCACTGACAAATCATGGTGTCTCCATCCTCTGACAATATTGTCATAATGTAGAAATAAATAATCTAGGGTCCAGCGAAAGTAGAAAGGCACATTGATTACGTTCTTGTTGCTGGGGGATGGGGACATAGACTACTGCAGGGGGTCCCCCTAGTCTCTGTGGGATTTAGAATTAAACTCATCTATACCTACAAAAGGCTGAAATACCATTCTGGGTGAAGCTGGACTGGTTATAAGTACATGTTAGTGTAAGTATATTTTAGGCTACAAGAATTTAGACCGTAGTAGTCTAGAAATCAGTCATGCAGTAAGGTATAATATTTAATTATAAAATATCTTTTTAATGATTTTTATATATATATATATATATATATATATATATATATATATATATATCAATTCCTTGCTACACTTTCCTTTATTTAAGGAAACTTGTCTTGAAATAAATATGTATGCTGCCATTGCTGAGCTCTCCTGCTGAAAAAGTTAGCTACCTATTTGTCACCCTGGTGCTCGTACTTCTACTTTTAGTTGACATAGGCTTGTTGTGATTCAATACTTCTTCAGAAGTATTGAAACTGGGCACAGCCAGGCAACTGAGATTTTTAGAATTAGGCGAGGAATGGCAGCCTCTATATTTGTATGCTTTGAAAAGCATACCATAGAGCGTTCTTAGGTAGGGCAGTGGGATAACTAGTTTTGTTAAAGCTCTAGAAATCTGCCCAGTATAACATTTTAGGAAATTACAATGTGCCACAGAGTATTGCAAATGTGTCCACCAACGATTGTGTCTGAGTGGCTATAAGATTTTTAGAAACAATTCTAAAGGCAGATTTGCATTTTTTAAATGTGTCATGGATGAATTAACCTCCCTGGCGGTATGATTCTGTCAGAAAAAACATGCTAAAAGCGGTACCATTATTTGCAAGGAAATTTGGCGTTTTATATTGTAGGTCTGTAATTTTTAGAAATAACTCACTTAAATCTGACCAAACAAGATTCTAATAGGCATCCCAGGTATGACATTTTTTTAAAAACAAAATTATAAATTATAATATAATAAATAATTATAAATAATTATAACAAATAATAATATAATTATAATAAAAATTATTCAATAATGTAATCAAATCAAAATCACTGAAATTTGCTCAGTTGCAGAATTGTTGCTGTCATTATTTTTTTTTTTTTATGACGAATTTCCCCACAAATCGCTATCGCACATTTCTGCAAGTGATTATAATTTATTATCGCTGTTTTTTAGCTGATCTAAAACTATTTTTGACATAAAGGAACACTTTTGGTTGCTATGGACAATCTACAGTTTGCAGGGAGAAAGAAACGTTTTTATTATATAAAATGACATGCATGACACAGGACAGACCACTAGGGACAAGGGGGGTGTGTTTTTTTTACATACAGTACTGTAATCTATAAGATTACAGTATACTGTATGTAAGGTGTTTGTTTACTTTTTTGAATTTGGCGCCGTTCTCCGTCCCCGTGCGTCGTAACGTCGCAGGGAACGGAGATCGGCGTCACACGGAGGCACTGTGTGAATCGAGCGAGGTCCCGCTCGCTCACACAGCGCGGTGGCATCGCTGGATCCAGGGACAAGGTAAGTAACTTGTGCCTGTGGATCTAGCGAGGCAAGCCCGAGTCTGACTCGGGGTTTCCGCTCGCAGCAGGAAAATCAAACCCCGAGTCAGACTCGGGAAGACCGCCAGGCAGGTTAAAGTAGCCAATATCACAAACGGGAAAATCAGCACAAGGCACAAAACTTGCAGTCAGTAGGGTATCTCCCTGATGCTGATTGCTGTACTGTTAATGTAAATCCTTATCTGTTCTGCCTAACCAACCTTCCCCAGGCTCAGCAATCACTGCAGAACCATAGCACATTTACTTTTGCCCAGCCCTCAATATTTCCATCTCATCTGCTCACATTAGGAGAGTGAAAATAAGCTGAAGGCGAGCGTGAATCTGCATCGAAGGGGGGGTGGCAGGCTGGGATGAATGGGAACTGATTGTCCTCCCAGCCCCCTGTCATTCTCTTAGCAGGACCTGGCATACAGAGGGAGTTGGCAAAGAACTAGATGAGGTGGGGGTGGGGAGGGGGTTGGGCCGGAGCAGCCAACGTTTACTTTTCCTATTAACAAACTGGTGATTGGCTGCTTGGACTGCTCGGAAAAGTTAACTTTGCCAGCTCCCGCTCCCCTGCCCAGTGATGAGCACCACTGTAAGTGTCTCTGCATCATATATCAGCGAAAGTGTCATTCGTTGTTTTTCATTTTTTTTTGTTTAAAGATTTTATTGGTATTTCAGAAGAAATCAAGCATTAAAGCAATACATATGTGAAAATACAGCAAGATAAACAGTAGACGAAATGAGGTGGATTAACAATATCCACAGAACAGTATAAGTCATGTAAATATATGCTTTACATACATATCAGATGGTAGCAATTAAAAAGGTCTAACAGGACCAGACAGAAGGATACCATATTTTAATATAATAAAACCATCAAGTTGAATATAAATAATATTAATTATAATAAAATAAAAGGGGAAGAAAGGATGATTGAAAAATCAGGTTTTCTATTTCCGCAATCCTTTCAATTCTTTGGAGCCATTCCGAAATGCTAGGAGGGGAAGTGTCTTTCCAGTGTGTCGGGATGCAAAGCTTGGCAGCATTAATCAATTGTATAACTATGGTATTTTTGTATATGTGTTGGGGTAATGACGTATGGTGCAGTAGAAATTGGGCAGCGGAGAAGTCAGGAGAGTTAGGCCCCGTACACACGACCGAGTTTCTCGGCAGAATTCAGACAGAAACTTGGTCGGAGCTGTATTCTGCCGAGAAACCCGGCCGTGTCTACACTTTCGGCCGAGGAAGCCGACGAGCATCTTGGCGAGGAAATAGAGAACATGTTCTCTATTTCCTCGTTGTTCAATGGGAAATTTCGGCTCGCCGAGATCCTCGGCGGATTCACAAGGAGCTCGACGAGCAAAACGATGTGTTTTGCCCGTCGAGTTCCTCGGACGTGTGTACGGGGCCTAAGAAGTAATGAGAGGGATAATGCGGTGAACTTCCTTCCAGTAGGGTTGTATAATCGGGCAGTCCCACCAAATATGTAGTCCCCAAAGAGGATTTGCAGCGCCAGCAGGTAGGAGAAGTGGCGGGGCTGAATTTATGAATGATATAAGGTGTCCTATACCACTTGGAGAGTTTTTAATTTTTTTATGTTATATTTAATATAGATATAAAATATTTACAGTAATGAAGTGTACCGTGCCTACAGTAGCCCATCATATTTTATCCTTAGTTTATTTATCACAGTCAGATCAATGAAATATGCTTTATGTTAATATTGTTAAAGTTGTTGTTAATATCTATTTTTGCAGCTTAATTCTGCATAAAACATTTAACAGTGTTATGTCATGAGATAATTTACAAGACTGTGTTTAGGGGCGGAATTAGGGGCTCGGTAGGGTAGGGGTTGGGTGGGGCAACTGGTGGTGAGTAACTCTTACAGCCTGGCTAGCAGTGGGGGCTGGTGCTTCATTTTTGGGAGGGTGGGGGTGTGGCAAAGAAAAACTACACCCACCCCCCCGGCAGCCCCGCTTGCCCGTTTGCAAGCCTGGCTCTCAAGCCCTCCAGCCCCCGCACTTACCCCATCCAGATTCCGGGCGGCTTTGGCGGCTTCCCAGGCTTCTCCTACCGGCCAATCCAGTCACTTCTCCTCCTGGCCAATCCAGTCTCAGGACCCACTTCCTGTCCTGATTGGCCGGGAGGAAAAACAGGAAGACAATAGTGAATGTTAATTTGCTATTATCACAAGTGGGTAGGCTTAGGGCTACATGCATACCATTTTTAAGCCTCTGGCTCTAATCACGTGCTTCACAAAAAAACCTGTAGAACTCTGCGTCCGGCACCCTACATGAAGATTAGGGGCCAGGCACACTGAGAGTAGGGGGGGGCGGCGCCCCTGCACCCCTTATGGACGGTCCATCGCTGCTGGCTAGTAAGTAGTTTAGGGCTTGAAATTCTGAGCCCTGCTTTAGCCCACAAAAACCCGTGCCTACCATGCAAGGGCTAATTTATTGTGTTTACCCTCCAGGGTAAGGTTCTAGGTTCTCCCTTGAATTGGTGAATAAGCAAATGGCAGTGAATATGACTTGAGTATGAGCATGCTGAATATGTTTTGTAAATGCAGAGAATCTTCCCCGGGCAACGTACGACAAAAAGGAAACGCTCTTGTCCATTTCTGAAAGGGGTACTTGGTTGACCCATGAGGACATCAGTTGGTGATGAAACGCATTGGATAGAGCCTTCACACAATGATATCATTACGTTATGCATGCATGCTATGCAAATGCACATGCATGCACTTGGATCCATCAGTGGCGTTGCTACTTGACAGTATATTTAGTGTATATTACTGTATGCAAAACAGTTTTCATATGTTTCATAAGTTGTATTTACATGGTGGACTTTTTGTCAATGGTTTGAGTGTTTCATTTTTTTTATATATATTGCTTTGAATGATCTATGTGGAGAATTTAAATTTTATTTTGGAGATATCTTAGAACACATCTGATATCACAATCTGGAGAGTGGTGACGTGTGTGGTTCTGGATTATACTGTATGGGTATTTTACCATACAAAAGTACAGATGACCTCCAGCGAGGTCCATCCCACCGGTAGGTCTTGACTTGCACAGAGTGCTGGCAGTACAGATTAATTTATTAACCTTTTCACGCCGGCACCTCCCGGCCCTTTAAGAGATTTATTATGCTGGGAGGCGGGGCTTAAGAGCAAGTGGCCATCATGATTGGCTGTCACGTGGCCATGTGATCCAAAAACTCTTGATCACAAGCAGCGGTCGGAAGCTTTCGATTAGGCTTCAGCAACTGCGTTGGGAGCGTGCACTGCGCGCGCTCTCGGCACAGCTGTTTAGACTGAAATTCACACAAATATGCAGCCCCTCAGCGCCAAGGACCAGTTGCTGAGAGCCCACATATTTTCGTGCGGCTGGCGCCAAGGTGTTTAGTTTCGCGTATCTTGGCTCACCTTATGGGATTGACACATTGAGGTTGACTTACTAAAACTGGAGAGTGCAAAATCTGGTGCAGCTGTGCTTCTAGCTTCAGCTTGTTCAGTTAAGCTTTGACAAAAAAAAAAATGGAAGCTGATTGGTTTCTATGCAGAGCTGCATCAGATTTTGCACTCTACAGTTTTAGTAAATCAACCCCATTATGTGCATTTGGCCTCTTAATTGTTGGGGTCTTATAATTCGGCGAGCTGCTTATCTATATACTGTATACGGTGGAGGTTACAGTGTGGATAAGAAGACATTCTAAGTATAAGAAGATTTCTTCACTTTAAATGCTGCAGTATTTATATTTTTTTAGCTGGCTGTGTTTGCCTTCCAAGCCAAAGGTTCCAAGTCCTCCCCTACCTTGGTGAATAGGCAAACAGTGATGAACATAGCTCAACAAGGCAAATGAGCACGCTGAATATGTTTACCACATCTATGTAATTGTGGTGAACCTTCACACAGACATTATACGGCAAAAAAGTAGCTCTTTCATCTTTTTTTTGCACCTATCATGAAAGGGTTGGTTGGTTGGTCCCTGAGGACGTCAGTTGGTGCCGAAAAATCAGCTTGAGATTTTGGATATTGATGTCATCACTTTATACATGCATGTCATGCATGTACGTGGATCTACTAGTGATGTTGACAGTATACTTAGAGGATATTGTATTCCAGACCAAAGGTTTCAGGTCTTCTGCATTGGTGAGTAGGAAAACAGCAATGAATACGTCTCGATCAGACAAATGAACGTGCCAAATATGTTTTGTAAATCTAATGAATCTTCTTACAGACACTGGGGTTTATTTAATAAAGGCAAATCCACGGTGCACTTTCAAGTGCACTGCAAGTCGCTGTAGATCTGAGGGGGACATCCAAGGAAAATTAAAAACAGCATTTTTGCTTGCACATGATTGGATGATAAAATCAGCAGATCTTCCCCTCAGATCTACAGCGACTGCACTTCCAAGTGCGCTTGCAGTGCAAAGTGGATTTGCCTTTAGTAAGTCAACCCCATTGCATGGAAAAAAGGCAGCAAATACTAGACTCCATCACTCACTGCTCTATAAATATGCCCCCATGAATGCAATTTTAAAAATGTTCAAATTGAAATTTTTATGAGATGTACAGGATAATCATTGTTACAGTGAGATCTTTGATACGTGTAATGCATTATGTGTAGCAGAGGAATCGAGCAGTTCATTGTCAATTACAGCAAGAAGAAGCCTCTTGGGCTACGAAGGAAAAGCATGAAGTGTCTGCAGGATTAAGTGGGCCAACTGTAATTTTATAGTACATTATTTCAAGTACAAAATGCTGAAGACAGAATGGGGAACACTGAATTCTTTCGATACTCTGTGGGATCAGACCAGATATATATTATACACCTTTACATTCTTTATATACTAAATCTGGTAAGATTATGGACAGAGTTTTACCACCAAACAGCCCCTGTAGTAATAATAATCGTTATATTATAGGGCCCTACCTACCTCCAGGGGTACCAGTTTTTGTGTAAATGGCCCAGAATTCTTGTGTATGAGCCTTGGAACAGGATCTGAAGAACGTAATAAAAGTATTTATGAGAAACAAAGCTAAATGATAGTCGGGTAGAACATTATAAAATGATGCTGCTGGTCCCAGGTAACCAGGAGTCTGGTATCTTGTGCCCGTTTTTTTTTGACAATATTTTTGTATAGTGTTAAAATACTATTTGGACTATAAAGGACTCACAAAATGTATAAAATAGCATATTAACTGACCTTGTAATGCATGTGTACGGCGGCAAAACAACTGCTCCCGGTCTCCATCACTTTCAGGCAAAATTCGCAATTTTATGTTCTGTTTATGTCCTCACTCTGTAGCCACATACACACGATCGGACTTCCAACTGACTTTTCCATGGATTTTACTCCTAAGGGCGTTGTCCGTGAACTTGGTATGCATACACGCGGCAGGACTTTTTCAGCCAACAAACACGAAAGTAGCGACGTAATAGACGTACTATGTGGTTTTTCTGCTCTTTACCGCCACCCTTTGGGCAACTTCTGCTATTATTGTCTGATCTTTAGCATTGGTTCTGAGCATGTGTGTTTGTACTTTGGACTTTAGTCTGATGGACTTGTGTACACACGATCGGATTAGACGACGTAGGACCTTTGTTGCCGTAAAGTTTGTTCTCCCAGCGAACATTTGTCCGATGAAAAAGCAAAAAAGTTTGTTCGATGGATCATACACACGGTCGGATTGTCTGCAAAAACAGGTCCGTCGGACATTTGTTGTCAAACATTTTGATTGTGTGTATGGGCTTTAAGACTGAGAGCTGTGTTAGTCAATCAGCGGGCAGGAGTACACAGCACATTTCTTTTTACAAGAGAAGAATTGTGCACACCTGCACTCACACCACCATTTATACAATACAATGCTCGCCCCCTCCCTTGGGACTACATCCCTGCGGGGGAGAAACAATTTTTGCTGTGAAAATGACAATGGTCCCAAAAATGTGTCATAATTGGTCGATGTGTCCGCCATAATGTCGCAGTCACGAAAAAAATCGCTGATCACCGCCATTAGTAGTAAAAAAAAAAAATGATAAAAATGCAATAAAACTATCCCCTATTTTGTAAACGCTATAAATTTGGTGCAAACCAATCGATAAACGCTTATTGCGATTTTTTTTACCAAAAATAGGTAGAATAATACATATCGGCCTAAACTGAGGAAAAACTTTTTTTTTATATATATTTTTGGGGGATATTTATTATAGCAAAAAGTAAAAAATATTGCATTTTTTTCAAAATTGTCGCTCTATTTTTGTTTATAGCGCAAAAAATAAAAACCGCAGAGGTGATCAAATACCACCAAAAGAAAGCTCTATTTGTGGGGAAAAAAAGACGTCAATTTTGTTTGGGAGCCACGTCGCACGACCGCGCAATTGTCTGTTAAAGCGACGCAGTCCCGAACTGTAAAAACCCCTTGGGTCTTTAGGCAGCATTTTGGTCCGGGGCTTAAGTGGTTAAAAGCAGCAACTAACCTTAAAAAATAAAATCAGTGAATAGACAATTAGAAAACCTTAAATTAAACCTGAAGAAGATAAGTGCTAGCAATTAATGAATAATTGAGTATATAAAACAAAGGTATTTGACATGAATCCATAAAGTGCAAAAATATTAAAGTTCATAAGTGCAACAAACTCTAAAATGTGCCATCAATGAAGTGACCACATATAAATGAATTCATAAAGTGCAAAGATAAGTTCATAAATAACATCAGTGCTGGTGTTCACCCGTGCAAAGATCCAAAATAAATCAGACTCTCCTCTCAGGATCTGAAGACCGAAGCGAAGTCCACCACCAACTAGTAAGTAAATCTGCTTACCAGAGCTACTTGGTCCTTTATAACGAAGGACCTAAGACAACATGTGTTAAATCCCAACTGGATATTGACAGCCCCTGTGTCCGCAGTCTTATTGGTCAGCATGTTTCACAGCATAAGAACTAGTAGAAGTTGGTATAACATGCAAAGGAAAACGGATGCCTCGATGGTGTAAAAGTTTTGGTGTTTATTTAAAATTAACAATAGGTAAATAAACTCACATTTCTTGGAAAAAAGAACAGCCTAAGAGCCGGTTCACACTGGGGCTCAGCCGCCTGACGAGTCGCGTCCCATTCTATGCAATAGAACCATTCAATAGGAGCGACGCAAGTCGCTCTGACTTAGAAAAAGGTTCTTGTACGACTTCGGGGGGCGGCTCGGGATTTGCATTGACTTCTATACAGAAGTAATTTTGCTTATCGCCTCTGAAGTCCTCTTCAGGACGACTTGCAGAGTCGCCCCCGAAGTCGTGCCGCCGCAGTGTGAACCGGCTCTTAAGCCTGTTGCGCCAGCCGGCTGCAAACAGGCAAACCTGTCCGTGTGGAGATCGAGCAGTGGAGGGTGATGACGTCAACACGCCGCTCGTTCCGTCCTACACGTTTCGTGATAGGTCACGTCGTCTAGGGGCATTTTTAACCCCCTTGCTCCAGCGCCTCCTGGCCATTTATGGGATTTGAGATGCCAGGAGGTAGGGCAGGGTTTATGATCATGTAACCACCCTGATTGGCTGTCACGGCGGTCACATGATCAGAAAGCTCCCAATCGCAAGAAGCTGCCAGTAACTGTTACAGGAGCGTGCAAGGCACACACTCAGTACAGCTATGTCTGCAAATTGGTATGCAAATATGCAGCTTCTCGGTGCCAAAGCCGACCCGCAGAGAAGCCGCATATTTGCATACCATTGGTGCCTAGGGGTTAAAGAGACAAAACATTGTGAAATGTGCATGTATTGCAGAGATGTTTTTTACCCAGACGTACACTTAAGTGGGCATATTTGGGTGGTAAGCAGGAAATTTAAATTTGACAAGGGAGGATCTTTTACTCCCTTGGAACACCGCCCTGGTCTCCTTGGTGATTAACAGGCAGCAAAGTGGCTACATTTCCACGTATCACCAGCGTCATTGGTTCAAGTCCCAACCACGGCACTACCTGCATGGAGTTTGCATGTTCTCCCTGTGCCTGCGTGGGTTTCCTCCCACGCTACAAAGGCATGCTGGTAGGTAAATTGGCCCTAGTATGAGTATGCATGAATGAGAATTCGGGACCTTAGATTGTAACCTCCTTGAGGGCAGGGACTGAAGTGAATGCACAATATACATTTAAAGCGCTGCGTAAATTGACGGCACTATATAAGTACCTTGAATAAATAAATAATGCATCCTCTTTTCTTAAACTGCTGCCATGCCTTCTATAGAAGAAAGCCAAAACAATGGCCCGGATTCAGAAAGGTATTCCAGATACGCCGTCGTAACTCCGAATGCGGGCCGTCGCATCTCGGCGCCTGATTCATAGAATCAAATACGCCTCAATGTTGCCTAGATACGAGCGGCGTAAGTCTCCTACGCCGTCGTATCTTAGGGTGCAATATTTACGCTAACAGCTAGGGGCGCTTCCCTAGACTTCCGCATCGAATATGCAAATTAGGTAGATACGCCGATTCAGAAACGTACGTCCGCCCGGCGCATTTTTTTTACGTTGTTTACGTAAGGCTTTTTCCGGCGTAAAGTTACCCCTGCTCTATGAGGCGTAGCCAATGTTAAGTATGGACGTCGGGCCAGCGTCGAATTTTGCGTCGTTTGCGTAAGTCGTACGCGAATAGGGCTGTGCGTAAGTTACGTTCACGTCTAAAGCATTGACTATTGCGGTGTAATTTGGAGCATGCGCACTGGGATATTTTCACGGACAGCGCATGCGCCGTTCGTTAAGAACGTCAATTACGTGGGGTCACGGCAAATTAGCATACAACACGCCCCCTACAGCCTATTTTGAATTACTCTGGCTTACGCCGGCCAATATACGCTACGCCCCTGTAACTTTAGGCGCAAGTTCTTTCTGAATACAGGACTTGCCTCTCAAAGTTACGGCAGCGTAGCGTATATTAGATACGCTACGCCCGCATAACAATACGCATTTGTATCTGAATCCGGGCCAATTTTTGCAGAGACTTTATCAAAATGATAGTGACACCCGTAATAATTATACAATTAAGACTATTACAAGACTCAGCAATGTCATTTTATCTCATTAGTCCACTGTTACAAGTACAAGTGTCCTTTTATGGAAGACGGACACTTTTTAGTGAAATAATGTTGGATAGAGATTTCTATGAATGAGAGATTTTATGGGGGGGGGGGGGTGTAGGATGCAGCACACATTATAGAATGTTGCAGAGTTTCCTATAGGAGACTGTTGTGATCAGCACCGGATAGCGACAAGTCATATGTGCTTCATCAGCCACCGGCTGAGACTTGTGATTAGATGTCGGTATTATATGTAATATATTCCTGATTGTCAAATTGCAGCAATTCTCAGCGTTTTATTTCATGCGATTACTGACAGCAGTGTATTAGTAAGCGACACCTTTGGAATTTTAAGCAATGGCAATCGTATACATATTTTTTAAACACCTTTTAAAATATTTTATCACGCACAGTTACAAATAGATTTCTGCGATGTACCCAATTCTCTAACACCTACCCAAAAAAACTTTATTTAAAATGATTTATTTAGCTGAGGTTCCAGATGTGTCAAAGAATATGTTCAAAAATAATGAGAAAGCTCTACCAGGGAGGCTTGTAATCTGCAGACACTTTGTAGTTATCCAAACTAATCAAGTCTATCATTTTTCCATTGCAAGACAGAGTAGGAGCTCATTCATGCCATAGCTTTGTCCAACGCAGTCCCAACACATAGACATAGGTCATTTACCATTGAACTTTTTAAAACATTTTTTATACAGCACAGGGTTTTGTTGGCAAGTGTGTTGCAATGTACTACATCACATTGCGATGCGTTGCAACCCCTGAAAAACAACTCCACACCATAACCCCCCTCTCCACCAAATGATTTGGACCAGTGCACAAAGCAATGGTCCATAAAGACATGGATGAGCATGTTTGGGGTTGAGGCACTTGACTGGCCTGCACAGAGCCTTTTGGACAGCCTTCTCTGAAGAGTTTTTTTTCCCAGAAAGCGTGAATTCTAGCTGGTGACATATTGTAAGAGAAAACATAAAAAGGGGTAAAAAGAAGTTATTGTAATAATCAGTTATTTAAATCACAGAAAGTATTCAATAGTATATTATAAGAAATGTGGTTAAAAACATAGAAATATAGGGCCAGATTCACATAGAATTGCCCAGGTGCAGCATATCAGCGATACGCTACGCCGCCGTACCTTACCTGGCGTATTTTGAAATCCTCAAAGATTTTGCGCCGTAAGTTACGGCGGCGTAGTGTATTTCTCGGTGCGTATTTCAAATTGGGCGGGTAGGGGGCGTGATTCATTTAAATGAAGCGCGTCCCTGCGCCGATTGAACTGCGCATGCTCCGTTTTGAAATTTCCCGCCGTGCTTAGCGCGAAATTACGTCGCACCGACGTCATGTTTTGAACTTCGACGTGAGTTGCGTCCTTTCCTATTCACGGACGACTTACGCAAAAAAAAAAAAATTTTAATTCGACGTGGGAACGATGGCCATACTTTAACATGGCAAGTCTATCTATACGCCACATAATAGCAGCTTTAACTATACGCCGGGAAAAGCCGACTAGCGACGACGTAAGAGAATGCGACGGCCGCGCGTACCTTCGTGGATCGCCGGAAAAAGGTAATTTGCATACCCGACGCGGAAAACTACGCGAACTCCACCCAGCGGGCGCCAAAGTATTGCACCTACGATCCGAAGGCGTACGAAGCCGTATGCCTGTCGGATCGAAGCCAGAAGCCGTCGTATCTTGGTTTGAGGATTCAAACTAAAGATACGACGCGGCAAATTTGAAAGTACGCCAGTGTATCAGTAGATACGCCGGCGTACTTGCACTGTGAATCTGGCCCATAATCTTCATCCTAACAATCATAATCATAATATTGCAATCTTCTCATTAAAATGTCTATTAGAGGTCGACCGATATGGGTTTTTCTCTGGCCGATGCCGATATTTAGAAATCGCGGCGGCCGATAGCCGATTTATGATGCCGATTTATTTGGGCCGATATGTTAGGCCGATTTTTCAGGCGCTTTTGGACTAAACAGTAAAGTTAGCCCATATTTTGTTTTTCGTCCAAAAATTTTCATTACCTGTTTTTGTGTATTACATTATATATATATATATATATATATATATATATATATATATATATATATATATATATATATATATATATATATATATATATATATATATATAAATAATGTAATACACAAAGACAGGTAATGAAAACTTATTTTATTTGTTAAAGTATATTTTTTCCCCAAAAAAATGTGTTTGAAAGACCGCTGCGCATATACCGTGTAACATTAAATATTGCAGCAATCGCTATTTTATTTCCTAGGGTCTCTGCTAAAAAAAAAATATATAATGTTTGGGGGTTCCAAGTAATTTTCCAGCAGAAAATACAGGATTTTTACTTGTAAGCAACAAGTGTCAAAAAAGATTTAACCTTTAAATGGTTAAACTGAGAACTCTCCTACATGGAGTTCAGTTCATTGATAAGTAGCAACATTGTATATCTTTTCTCAAAACTTGTTAGACTGCCCAGGAGAGAGAAGTCTTCCATGGGAAACTTCAGGCAACTTGCATTGACTTCTATTACAGAAGTCAATGCAAGTCGCGGTGCTGAAGTTTAAATCTGCTTTTTTAAAGCACAAATCGGCCGATGCCGATTAATTAAAAATGCCAAATATCGGCAGATATATCGGCCAGCCGATATATCGGTCGACCTCTAATGTCTATTCCATCTTCTTCAGTAATTGCATGGAGCCCTGCTAATCAGTACATTAATGACAGGAATTCTGACAGTATAGAGAAGACCAATAGCATTGGAAAAATTCATTCAGCATGGCAATGCCAATAAAGATGAAAAGAAAAGTGTTGTAATCTACAGATGTATGTTTTCTGAGGTCAGGCCAATGACAGATCTAAACATTCTTATTACTTGGGATAGATTTATGAACTTTGCTTTATTAAATAATCCTGAGTAGGTTTAACTTTAAAGTGGATGTAAACCCGATTTTTTTTTATTTTCTTTTGATGTCACAATGTACAGTATACGATTTCCTATTATCTGTGCCCAGTCTTGCCACACAGAGTTAATCCAGCTCTGAGCAATCCTCTTTTATTGTTCAGTGAAATAAAACAGACTTACAGAGAAAAACCTTAGTCCGTCTCGCCCCCTTGCTGTGAGTGACAGGTTATTTACATATCTCATGCACTAGCCTGGAGACAGGCATTATTTTTTTTTCTGAAGTCATGTGGTTACTTTTCTGGATTTTGACTGGATGTTAGTGATTATAGCAGAATTTAGTGTAAGGAATATACAGCAAAAATTGCATGTTGACAAGGGGAGTGTAGAGGTGGGCGGGGTGTCTACTGACATTTCAATGGGGACATGCTTCCTCCTTCCTCCTCCTTCATTTAGAAAAGGTATTTCTATAATTACACTCCCTATAACACGATCTATGAATGAAGGAGAGTCTTATCAGTCGGGATTCTCTCTCCCATTTACAGAACGTGTTACAGGCAGTGCGATGTTGCGGCGGGCAGGTCGGACACCTTTGACACATTTTTGGGATCATTGACATTTACAGAGCGATCAGTGCTATAAATATGCACTGATTACTACATAAATGTCACTGGCAGGGAAGGTGTTAACACTAGCGGGCGATCAAGGGGTTAAATGTGTTCCCTATTGTGTGTTCTAACTATGGGGGGGAAGAGGACTAACTATAGGAGATGACAGAGGACATGAAAGACACGATCTGTCCTTCTCTCCTCAGACAGCACAGGGATTTGTGTGTTTACACACACAAACCCCCCTGCTCCCGCACGAGATCCACGTGGCCGACGGTGATCGCGCCCTCTGGCCACACGCATCGGGTTCCCCGCCATGCAGGGGGCGCGCGCAAGCCCTCTGGTGGCTCTCCTGGGCGAGGCCATATATACAGGATTTCGCCCAGGAGAGCCATGCTTCTGCAGTATATCTGCGTGAGCCGGTCAGGAACCCGTTAAGGACCATGCCTACAGTGGGGATCGAAAGTTTGGGCACCCCAGGTAAAAATTTGTATTAATGTGCATAACGAAGCCAAGGAAAGATAGAAAAATCTCCAAAAGGCATCAAATTACAGATTAGACATTCTTATAATATGTCAAAAAAAGTTAGATTTTATTTCCATCATTTACACTTTCAAAATTACAGAAAACAAAAAAATGCATGTTGACAAGGGGAGTGTAGAGGTGGGCGGGGTGTCTACTGACATCACGACTCCATCCACAGAGCTCCAGACAACAGATCCACCCACAGAATCTGCAGTTTTTCAGTTCTTATAACAGACAGAGGGGAGACATTTGACAGGTAAGGATACATGCAGGAGGCATGTATATCCTTATAGATCAGCACTACCGCAGTAGTTTAGAAAGGATGAGAGTGGCTTTACATCCACTTAAAGCGGGGGTTCACCCTATACAAAAAAAAAAAAAAAAAAAATTCTTCTAGCATAAAATTCGGCATAGTAGCGCGAGCTACAGTATGCCTGTCTTAATTTTTTTATCCCCGTACTCACTGTGTAATCGTACATAGAAGATTCCGACTGCCCACGGGGAATGGGCGTTCCAATCCAGACGGAAGGTGATTGAAGGCCGGCTCTGGCGCGTCACGCTTCTCCGGAAATAGCCGAAATAGGCTTGGCTCTTCACGGCGCCTGCGCATAGTCTGTGCGCAGGCGCCGTGAAGAGCCAAGACCTACTCCGGCTGTCTTCGGGGAGCGTGACGTGCCAGAGCCGGCCGTCAATCACCCTCCCTCTTGAAAGGAACGCCCATTCCCCGCGGGCAGTCGGAATCTTCTATGTACGATTGCACAGTGAGTACAGGGATAAAAAAATTAAGACAGGCATACTGTAGCTCGCGCTACTATGCTTAATTTTATGCTAAAAAGTTGTTCTGCAGGGTGAACCACCGCTTTAAAAGTTGAAGTTTCGTTAAAAAGCATTTTTTTCCTCTGCGGCTTTAGTTGCATTACTATAACAAAGTATGTGCCATGTTGTGCAGGCTGCTAGATTCTGCAGAAATCTTCACTGCATGGATGCCCTGTCCTCTTCCTGCTGCTGAACATCCCACACTGAGGGGTTTAACAGCTTTGGGTCTCTGAGCTCAGCAGCACTAAAGATGATCCGATGGAGACATGCCCCCCGCCTAACCTCTCCTCCATTGAGGAAAGTTTATTTCACTGATTACCAGTAGAGGCCCACCCATTAGGGGTGACTGGACACCGCCCCCCCCCCCCCCCATCCTCTCCACCCCCTATATGCAGTGGATAGATTCATGCATAGGGGTTGTATTCTGACCCCCCCCCCCCCCAAAAAAAAAAACACCAGCCGCCACTTCTTATTACACTGCCTGTAACACGTTCTGTGAATGGGAGAGAGAATCCCAACTGATCAGACTCTTCTTCATTCATAGATCGTGTTATAGGGAGTGTAATTATAGAAATACCTTTTCTAAATGAAGGAGGAGGAAGGAGGAAGCATGTCCCCATTGGAATGTCTTTAGTGCAGCTGATCCCTGATACCTGAAGCTGTTAACCCCCACAGTGCCATAAGTTCAGCAGTAGGAAGAGGACAGGGCACCCCCACAGTGAAGATTTCTACAGAATCCAGTAGCCTGCACATTGTGGGGCATACATCATTAAAGATAAGAAAAGCTGTGCAGAAAAAAACTTTAGCTTTAACTACTTAACCACTTCAGCCCCGGAAGATTTGGCTGCCCAATGACTGGGCCATTTTTTGCGATACGGCACTGCGTCGCTTTAATTGACAATTGCGTGGTCGTGCGACGCTGTACCCAAACAAAATTGATGTCCTTTTTTCCCCACAAATAGAGCTTTCTTTTGGTGGTATTTGATCACCTCTGCAGTTTTTATTTTTTTGCCCTATAAACAAAAAAAGAACGAGAATTTAGAAAAATACACAATGGGGCAAATCCACAAAAGGATTACGCCGGCGTAATTTAAAAATTCCCGCGTCGTATCTTTGTTTTGTATCTACAAAACAAGATACAACGGCATCTCAGAGGGATCCGACAGGCGTACGTCTTAGTACGCCGTCGGATCTTAAGGTGCAATTTATCGGCGGCCGCTAGGTGGCATTCCCGTCGAATTCTGCGTCGAGTATGCAAATTAGCTATTTACGGCGATCCACGAACGTACGGCCGGCGCATTTTTTTTACGTTGTTTGCGTTCGGCTTTTTCCGGCGTATAGTTAACCTCCCTAGCGGTATAATTCTGTCTGGAATTACTTATCAAAAGCGGTACAATTATTTTGCAAGGAAATTTGGCGTTTTATACTGTAGGCCTGTAATTCTTAGAAATAACTCACTTAAATCTGACCAAGCAAGAGTCTTGTAGGCATCCCGGGTATGATTTTTTTTTTAAAACAAAATTATACATTATAATATAATAAATAATTATAAATAATTATAACAAATAATAATATAATTATAATAAAAATTATTCAATAATGTAATCAACTCAAAATCACTGAAATTTGCTCAGTTGCAGAATTGTCGCTGTCATTATTTTTTTTTTTTATGACGAATTTTCCCACAAATCGCTATCGCACATTTCTGCAAGTGATTATAATTTATTATCGCTGTTTTCTAGCTGATCTAAAATCATTTTTGACATAAAGGGACACTTTTGGACAATCTACCGTTTTTAGGCAGAAAGAAAAATTGTTATTATATAAAAGTGCATGCAGGGCACTGGGCAGACCACTAGGGACAAGGGGGGTGTGCATTTTTTACATACAGTACTGTAATCTATAAGATTACAGTATACTGTATGTAAAGTGTTTGTTTACTTTTTTGAATTTGGCGCCGTTCTCCGCCCCCGTGCGTCATAACGTCGCAGGGAATGGAGATCGGCGGCACACGGGGACACTGTGAATCGAGCGAGGAGGACCCGCTCGCTCACACAGCGGGGTGGCATCGCTGGATCCAGGGACAAGGTAAGTAACTTGCCTGTGGATCCAGCGAGAAGGTAAGTCGCGCCGCTGCACACTCTGCACGTCCACCCCGAGCGTGACTCGGGGATACCGATCCTATCATTGAAAACCAACCCCGAGTCACGCTCGGGTTTACCGCCAAGGGGGTTAAAGCAGCTGTTATGAGGCGTACTCAATGTTAAGTATGGCCGTCGTTCCCGCGTACAATTTTGAAATTTTTACGTTGTTTGCGTAAGTCGTTCGTGGATCTGCCCCTATATCTTTTACTTTCTGCTATAATAAATATCAATTTAAAAAAAATAATCTTTCCTCAGTTTAGGCCGATATATATTCATCTACGGAACTACGTTTGTGAATCGGCGTATCTAGGTCATTTGAATATTCGACGCGGAAATCAATGGAAGCGCCACCTAGCGGCCAGCGTAAATATGCACCCCAAGATACGACGGCGTAGGAGACTTACGCCGCTCGTATCTTGGCAACCGTGAGGCATATCTGATTCTTTGAATTAGGCGCCAAGATACGCCAAGATACGACGCCTCACACTCAGACTTACGAAGGCATATCTGGAGAACATCATTGAAGTCAGATCAAAGTCGCAACGCAGTCTTGCATGATCCGACTTTGGTATGCGATTTGTGCTCTCCTGATCTTGAGGGGGAACTCCACGCCAAATTTTAAATAAAAAAACGGAATGTGTTCCCCCTCCATTTATATAGGGCATGGTCACTGGGTGATGTCAACCGGTAACCCCATCCGTATGATGTCACAGTCCCATCATGCCCCGAGACAGTGACGTTGTACGGGCCTGGTCACCAGGTGACATCACCCAGTGACCACGCCCTATGCCTATATAAATGGTTGCGCACCGCACACACAGCATTACAGAGGGAGAGATCGTAGATTCAACATCAGGACAAGAGAATAGGAAAGAAGATGGCGGAGAAGACGGCGGAGAAGACCGGGCCCCCCCCGCGCTAGTAAAAGAGCTGCAAGAAGATAGTGGAGGGGTCTGGCAGAAAGCACCGGAGAGCGCGGAGAAGAGAGCAGAGAGTCGGAAGAGACCTCCGGAGTCGGAAGAAGACCCCCGAAGTCGGGAAGAAGACCCCCAGGGCTGCCTAATAAATTACTTTAAAACCTGTGTAGTGTGTTTTTTTTCTTGACACTTTTCCCCCAGGAGAATAGGTAGGGGTACGATGTACCCCACACTCATTCACATAGGGTGGGGGGTCGTTATCTGGGGGCCCGCTTATTAAAGCGGGCTCCCAGATTCCGATAAGCCCCCCGCCCGCAGACCCCGACAACCAATGGCTAGGGTTGTCGGGAAGAGGCCCTGTCCTCATCAACATGGGGACAGGGTGCTTTGGGGTGGGAACGCTCGCTCGTCCCCACCCCCTTTCCTGACCAGCCGGGCTGTGTGCTTGGATAAGGGTGGGGGGACCCCCATGCCGTTTTTTTGGCATAGGGGTTCCCCTTTAAATCCGTACCAGACCCCAGTGCCTGGTATGCTTCTGGAGGGGGGACCCATGCCGTTTTTTTATTTAAAATTGGATGTGGAGTCCCCCCTCAAGAATCATGTCAAACACAGTGCCTGGTATTGGCAGGGATCTAAGTCGGATCCCCGTTCATTGAAAGTCAGACGTATATTGGCTTCAAGCCGTAGGGCCAAGTCAGATCCAAAGTAGTACTAGTGTCATGTCTCACCAGTGTGAACCCGGCCTTAGGCTGGGTTCACACTTGTCCGACAAACGCTCTGACATTAGGGGCTCATGTCGCATGATGTGTGAAAATCAATGTTTGCCTATGAGAGCTGTCTTAACTGGTCTGACACAAGTCGGTCCGACTTTGAAAATGCTCCCTGTACTGCTTTGGTCCGACTTTGATCCTACTTCAGCCCATTGAATATCATTGAAGTCGGATCAAAGTAGGATTCTTGTCCTTACCATCCGACTTTGGACATCCGACATGTGATTACAGCAGCAGTAAAAGGAATTTATCTCACTCTGGGATTGTTTTGAGTGGTCAAAGGACAAGTCATACGGTCACAAAGTCGGACCAAAGCAGTATCCTGTTCATTCAAGTCGGATTGGATGTAGGACCAATGTAGGATCAATGTAGGACAGATGTCGCAGAGCAAAGTAGGATGAAAGTCCATTGAATGTCTTGTAGCATCAGTGTGAACCCAACCTTATATTTTGTTCTTGGTTTGAGATACACTTTAAGGTGGAGGTCCACCCAACAATGGAACCTCCACTGTTCGGAACTCTCCCCCCCTCCGGTGTCACATTTGGCACCTTTCAGGGGGTGCAGATACCTGTATAATACAGGTATTTGCACCCACTTCCGTGCATAGACTCCTGCGGTCTTCTGGGAAACACACAGGTCCCAGAAGACAGTGTGGACCAGTTGGGAACAGAGCTGAGGCTGCTGCCAATATTTGTGTATTGTTATCAGGAACAGAGCTGAGACTGTCAATCACAGGCTGTGTGTTGGAGTTGTCTCCCCTGTCACCTTTTTAGTTCTTGGTGTCAGGAAGCTTTGTCAGAAGTGACTCATGCTGATAGCAGAGGAAGAGGGCAGCAGACAGAAATGACACTTAGTGCTCTAGACTGCAACAAGTACACACTATTGAGGCATATGCTTTATTTATATTGAATGTCTGAGGTTTACAGCCACCTTAAAAAAATACATTTTTAGTGATTTATTCAATCTGCCAACAATATGCTGAGCATAAGTCAGTCTGCCAGGGAAATTCTAAGCATGTGAGAATATCTGGCAGGTCAGACATGCTTAGCACATGAAGCAATGTGCTAGAGACTTGCTAAGAACTAGAAATTGTCTTTTAGCGTCATAATGGTCACATGGGGCACCTTACTAGGCACATGCTGAGTTCAGGCCTCATTTTCTCAGGACACGCTAACCACATCGGGCACTCTCCCATAGGTATGTTAAGCACATTGGGTTCTCTGCCATGGACATGATGAATAATTTAGGCACTCAGCAAGGGGTATGGCGAGTACACAGAGCATTGTCCTGTAATGACAAGTGACGTGTTCTAAAATACTCAAATGCATTAACATTGTGACTTGTGATATTTTTCTTATGGCACATAAATGTGTACTGACACTGTTGTCTTCTTACATATTGCCATGTTATGGCATGGTCATACTTGGAATAAATAAAGCACACTACTTGCATGATTTGTATATTGCTCCTTTGCTATATTACACATATTATATATAATATATATATATATATATATATATATATATATATATATATGTGTGTGTGTGTGTGTGTGTGTGTGTGTATAATATAGACAAGGGCCCAGATTCACAGAGAGCGGGCGCACATTACGCCGCCGTAGCGCAAACCAATGCACGCCACGCCGACGCAGCGCAGAGAGGCAAGCATTAGAATTCAGGAAGCCAGTGCTCCCCACGCTGCAGGTTTCGAAGGCGCAGGCCGGCTTAGGTGGAAGTGGGCTTGACCCATGCAAACGAGGCGTGTCCCCATGCAAATGATGGTCCGAGCGCCAGACAAGTACGTTTAACGAACTGCGCATGCGTCGTGACGTGGACGCATTCCCCTGTGCATGCTCACAAGATACGCCGGATCACTGCGTACGCCATGAACGTAACCTACGCCCAGCCAGACACACGTCCAGCGTAAAATACGCCGGCTTGTGTTCCCTGGTGCAGACCTTTGCATGTCTGCTGCTGGGTTACACCTCCTTTATGGGGCTTAACTTTACGTCGGACGTACAACTTACGCGCACCTCTCGTAGCCTCCGTCGGGCGCACGCAGGTTCGTGAATCGCTGCATTTCCCTCATTCGCATGTTTGAATGACTAATCAATGGGAGTGGCACCATGCTCCCAGCCTAAATGTACGCCCACTCTACTCCGGCGTAAGCAAGATACGTCGGAGGGGTGTAGCCTGGTTTTAGGCGCATCTCTGTTTGTGGGTCTTGTGCACAGATACGACGGCGCACATTTGCACTTACGTCGGCGTAACTTGTTATACGTCGGCGTAAGTGCTTTGTGAATCCGGGCCTATATATACTTATACGTGTATTTCTGACACGCATACATAATGTATTTAGGACAGGCCCCCCTTTGTTCCTGTAACAGAGCATAGTTACATAGTGATGATATAGATGCAGCTGTATGCTTTCTTCATCTATAACAACAAAAACCTGGGGAATGCCCAGGGAAAAACCAAGCCTACTTACCGACCAGCTAGCAGACAACCAATTAACCTGTCTAACACTATGCGTTAAAAACAGGGGTCTAGTCCGCACGCATTTGCAAACGCATGCGTGAGCCACAGAGCCGCGCCAAGGCACCCTGTAATATCTGTGGTCCTAACACTAAACAATGAGCGTCCTCACAATGGAGGCACATGCATTTTAATGGATAGATAGGGGCAGGTGGACTGAAGGGGAGCCACCCCTTCTTAAAGGTACAAGAGCACACTAAACACCCAGCATATAGCACAGTGGCTGCAAAGGTGTTGGTGCACTGCTGGACACTACAAGCACCATAGGTGAAACACAAACATGTCCACCGCCCCCATCTATAGCTGGCTATCGCAGTAAGTAGCATTGGAAGGCTAAAACAGATAACAACAAAAACCTGGGGAATGCCTATATTCATCTATACACTGGGCCAGATTCAAGAAGCTATTGCGCCCGCGCAACCATAGGTTGCGCGGCGCAATAGCTGTTTTGCTCCCGCATAGCGAATGCCCCTGATTCAGGAACATCGCTACGCGGACTGCAGCCTAGGATATGACAGACATAAGCCTCCTTATGCCTTCATATCTCAGGCTGCATTCTTGCGTTGTCCGCTAGGGGGCGCGGCCATTGTGATCGGCGTATAGTATGCAAATTGCATACTACCACCGATTCACAAAAGTTGCGCGGGCCCTGCGCACGCAAGGTACGGAGTTTCCGTACGGCGACTTTAGCGCAAGGTTGCTCCTGCTATAGCAGGGGCAGCCAATGCTAAAGTATAGCCGCCCTTCCCGCTCGTGAAATTTAAATTTCACGTCGTTTACGTAAGTGATTCGTGAATGGCGCTGGACGCCATTCACGTTCACTTAGAAGCAAATGACGTCCTTGCGACGTCATTTGCCGCAATGCACATCGGGAAAGTTTCCCGACGGAGCATGCGCTGTTCGCTCGGCGCGGGAGCGCGCCTAATTTAAATGATTCCCGCCCCCGGCGGGATCATTTACATTAGGCGCCCTTACGCCGGGCTATTTAGCATAGCGCCCGCGCAATTTACTGCTCCGTGAATCGCGGGCATATCAAAATATTTGCGTGGGCGCAGAGCAAAAATCGTTGCCCTTTGCCCACGCAAATATTGCGCGGATCTACCTGAATCTGGCCCACTGTTTGATATATTGCTCCCCAGTTTATCCGCCAAAAAGTGAACACAAACCCGTAAATACATGGAACACACATTGGCCCCGGATTCACAGACAGCGGCGCACATTTATGCCGCCGTAGCGTATTTCCTGTACGCTACGCCGACGCAGCGGAGAGAGGCAAGCACTAAATTCACAAAGCCAGTGCTCCCAAAACTGCGCTGGGTTTCCTAGGCGTAAGCCGGCGTAGGTGGAAGTGTGCGTGAGCCATGCAAATGAGGCGTGACCCCATGCAAATGATGGGCCGAGCACCAGACAGATACATATAATGAACGGCGCATGCGTCGTCCCGAGGACGCATCCCAGTGCGCATGCTCAGAATCACGTCGGAACTACTCCCTAAGATACGTCGGATCACTGCCTATGGCGTGAACGTAACCTACGCTCAGCCATATTCACATCCAACGTAAACTATGTAAAATACGCCGGCTTGTGTTCCCTGGTGCAGCCCTTTGCATGGATGCTGCTGAGTTACACCTCCTTTATGGGGCATAACTTTACGACGTACGTATAACTTAAGCGCACTTGCGTCGGGCGCATGTACGTTCGTGAATCGCCATATCTCCCTCATTTGCATATTTGAATAGAAAATCAATGGGAGCGCCAAATGCGTCCAGCGTAAATATGCGCCCACTCTACACCGGCGTAGGCAAGTTACGTCGGTGGGATGAAGCCTGTTTTTAGGCGCATCTTAGTTTGTTGGTCCGGCGCATAGATACGATGGCGCATATTTGCACTTACGTGGCGTATCTGGAGATACGTCGGCGCAAGTGAATAGGTGAATTCCATAATCAGACTGCATAGTAGCCAATTAGCTTCTAACTCAAGCTTGTTCAATTAAGTTTTGGCAATAAAACCTGGAAGCTGATTGGTTTCTATGCAGAGTGGCACCAGATTTTGTACCCTCCAATCTTAGTAAATAACCCCCATGGAGTCTCCCTTTTCTGTAATATTTTTGATTTTTTTTTAATCTTTTTGTGATTTTATAAGGTACCTCAGTTGCAGTAACCTCTAAGTATAATGGGGCAGATCCACGTACCTGCGCGTAACAATCCGCCGGGCGCAGCGTATCTAAGATACACTACGCCGCCGCAACTTATTTTTTTTTTCGAATCCTCAACGAATTCACGCCGTAAGTTACGGCGGCGTAGTGTATCTTTGGTGGCGTAAGGGCGCGGAAAAAAAATGGATGTAATGGGGGCGTGTTTTATGTAAATACATCGTGACCCGACGTAAACAAAGTTTTTTTTTAACTACGCATGCGCCGTCCGTGGGGGTATCCCAGTGCGCATGCTCCAAATTAAACCAGAACCAGCCAATGCTTACGACGGTGACGTCATTCTACGCAAATCCCTATTCGCGAACGACTTACGCAAACAACGTAAAAAATTCAAAATTGTAAACGGGAACGACGGCCATACTTAACATTGAGTACGCCACCATATAGCAGTTTTTACTTTACCCTGGAAAAAGCCGAACGAAAACGACGTAAAAAAATGCGCCGGCCGGACGTATGTTCGTCGATCGCCGTAAATAGCTAATTTGCATACTCAACGCGGAATTCGACGGAAACGCCACCTAGCGGCCGCCGAAAAATTGCATCTGAGATCCGACGGCGTACTAAGACGTACGCCTGTCAGATCGATCCCAGATGCCGTCGTATCTTGTTTTGTAGATACAAAACAAAGATACGACGCGGGACATTTAAAATTACGCCGGCGTATCAACAGATACGCCGGCGTAATCCTTTTGTGGATCTGCCCCAATGTATTTACTTGCTGCTTGAGCTTCCTCCAGAAGAGTGTGCTAGAGAGGTATTCTGTGTTATGAATGTTTAATGGATGAAAAAGAGTGACCTTCGAAACTCTTGCTGGACTCCCCTCTTCTAGTGTAGCACTACCCCAGAAGGAGCTGCTGGTTAAATTTGGGGTTTGCATGTTACCTCTTAAGCTTCATTGTCAGGGTAGGAAATTCCTTAGTAAATGCAATGTCCAGACAGATGTAAAACATTCAACAGTTGGTTTTATTTTCACTGCAGGATAACTTGAATAAGAGAAAGTAGAAGGGAGGAGAAGAGCAGGGGAAGGTTCAGGCACACGGTACAGAATGCTCAAAAATAGTCAATCAGTCTCCACTCTCAACTATTGAGTGGGTATTGCTCACCCGGATAGTCCCCTCTTACATGGCCTAGCAGCCGGGATGATGCACAAACTAATGTCCAGACGGTCTCTGCCACAGACTGTCGTGGAATGAACTTGGTCTCTGCCACAGACCTTTTGGATAAATTTGGTCTCTGCCACAGACCTTTTAAATGAACTTGGATGCGTCCAGGAATCCTCTGCCACAGGATTTTAAAGTCCCGAACTTCCAGCCGTGCAGAAGAAGAGCCCTTAAAGCGGGGGTTCACCCTTAGAGGGCACTTTTCCCCCTTCGCTTCCTGCTCGTTATTACTAGGGGAATCGGCTATTTATTTAAAAATATGTGCAGTACTTACCCGTTTACGAGACGCATCCTCTCCGTCGCTTCCGGGTATGGGCTTCGGGAATGGGCGTTCCTTCTTGATTGACAGGTTTCCGAGAGGCTTCCGACGGTCGCATCCATCGCGTCACGATTTTCCGAAAGAAGCCGAACGTCGGTGCGCAGGCGCAGTATAGAGCCGCACCGACGTTCGGCTTCTTTCGGCTACGAGTGACGCGATGGATGCGACCGTCGGAAGCCTCTCGGAAGACTGTCAATCAAGAAGGAACGCCCGCTCCCGAAGACCATACCCGGAAGCGACGGAAGAAGATGCAGCTCGAAAACGGGTAAGTACTGCACCTATTTTAATACAAATAGCCGATTCCCCTAGACCGAACGAGCAGGAATCTAGGGGAAGAAAAAAAAATTTTTTAGAAATGGGTGAACTCCCGCTTTAAGCCAAACCGGCGAACTGCAGGGCTTTTAAGGTAGTGAATCCTTCCTTAATTAGGTCACCAGGACTCACTCGAGACATCAGCACTTTGCCGGTCTCCTCCAGGGCAGGTCCTCCCCGGTCTCCTTCATTAAGACAGCTTCTTCCCTTGTGGACAGACAGCTTGGAATCCCCTTTTAGAATTGTAGGCCCCAGCCAGCATAGCTGGGCCCACTCGACAGTAAAGCAACCCCGGGCCAACGTGGCCCAGATGTCGGGTACACACGCACCTCGCGCCCAGGAGGGCTATGGGGCGAAGGACCCCGAAAAATGGTGTCTGCCCCTTAAGTATCCCTCCCCAGCATGCACAGCCGGGTCACCATTCCCACCGCACCGCTGCCAAGAAGGGACACCCAACACACCATGGTACACCTGCGTTCCAAAATAAGCCCAAGATGGTAACTCCACCTGCAGGCAACAAGGGAAAACTACAAAGTAGTACCCCAGCCAGAGAGGAGGCAAATTTGTATTAATTAGACAGGTCTGTATTGACCCAGACATCCCTTAAATTTGAAATAGCGCCCCATGATTTGGGATGGGCACTACACTAGTAATTACCAGAAAGTGGTTAGGTTGCTTAGACTGCTTCTACATTTCGAATAGCTCTGACTGCTGAGCCAAGACAGACTGTCAACAGTGACTGTTTGCACACAGTGTGAGAGAGACCCTAAATGCAGCTGATGGTGCTTCAACCTGGACACATTATTCAGACAGGAATGTGGTTTGGAACAGCGCTTGACAGGAGGGTGAGGGTGCACTATGTACGCCACATTACTATTCTTTTTGGAGTGCCCAAAGGTTTCCCAGGTCTGTAACAATGTTATAGTGTATACTAAAACAAAAACAATTTACTGTGTAGCGCTAAAGTGTTCAGGTTTGGCTTGAAGAAAAAATGACAACCCTATGCTGAGCCCACACACTGCAAAGACAGGCTGTCAACAGCCACCGTTATTCTTGATTATTTGCACAGCCAGCGATTACCTGTGGTGATCATGGCCAGACGCTGGTAATAGCTGTGTGAGCAAACAGTCACGAACAGCTGTGGCCGCTGACAGCCTGTCATGGCACTGTACTGGCTCAGTGGCCGCAGCTATTCACACACAGCTGTCAATCCCAGCCCCAGGAATCAGTAGTTTCTTACCAGGATTTGCTGCATGGCTAAATACCTATTGCTGTACTTATAAGAGGATAGTGACAACTCAACCAGACACAGGAAGTGAATTACAACACCCACATGAGATTTGATGTTTTCAAGGTAAGCAAATGACTGGTTGTTCTGTAGTTTTTACAGAAAATGTACTTCTATTTCTGGTAAATTGCATATTTTTTCCTGTCCTGGCTTTTTCCAGAAACTGCAGTTTACAGCTCAAGCAGATAATATGTATCAATTGACTTTTCATCTAAACTTTGTATTATGCAAATGTGCCAGCTTGAGAACAATGCAAATGTGCCTGTCTGTCATGAAATGTTCTGTATGCATAGGCGTGCGCACAGGGTGTGCCAGGTGTGCCTGGGCACACCCTAATCACCCTGTGTGGTGCAGATTGTCCCGAATTATACTGAGTTAAACCTGCACTAACGCACAGAAAAATACAGCATTAAACGACACATAACACACTGAAATATACAACGTTAAACGTGCACTAATGCACAGAAATATGCTGCATTAAACGTGCAGTAACACACTGGAATATACTGAGTTAAACATGCAGTAATGCACAGAAATATACTGCGTTAAGCGTGCAGTAACGCACAGAAATAGACCCCTGATATTTCACCAAAGCTAAAAATAAAAAACTACTGACACTGTCCACTGCCCTACTGACACCATCAGTATACTGTATATACACATGCAAATATGTTTGAGCTTTGGGGTGCACACCCTAATGCAATAGGCTGCGCACACCTATGTCTGTATGGCTTTGCTCCAGCAATTGTCGCCTGTTCTGTTCTGAGCCTCTTGGTAGAAGCTGAGGGTAAGCACCTGTTCTGGTGTATAGCGCCCTCCATAGTCACACTTCACTCTTCACCTCCCTATCCCAACAAATACCTTTCTGCTTCTACTGCCGGTAATTATGCACCTGTAAAAGCCTAGATTTTGGTACAGCTTCATGTGTATGGTGAATATAATGGGGCCATGTTGCAAAACTATTACAGCCAACTGCTTCCAACTTAAAGCGGCGTTCCAGTCATATTTTTGTTTATTAAAAGTCAGCAACTACAAAAATTGTAGCTGCTGACTTTTAATAAACAGTCACTCACCTGTCCCACTATCCAGCGGTGCACTTACCTGCGCTGTGTTCTCCCTGTGTCCTCCCTCTGCGAACCGGCATCTCTACTATGGGATTCACTGCCGGGTGCCCACTGCGCATTTGCGAGTGGTGCTGCGCATTGTGACTGGTCCAGAAGTCTTCTAGGACCTGTCATATGTCCCAGAAAACTTTGAGACGGAGAACTTACGCTTCCGATCGCCTAAAGCCTTGTACACACAATCGGATATCTGATGGAATCTAGTCCGATGGATTTTTTCGTCGGATATCCGATGAAGCTGACTTTCATCAGTCTTGCCTACACACAATCAGTCAAAAATCCGACTGTGCCAAAACGCGGTGACGTAAAACACTACGACGTGCTGAAAAAAATGAAGTTCAATGCTTCTGAGCACGCGTCGACTTGATTCTGAGCATGCATGGATTTTTGACCGATGGACTTCCACACAGACGATCGTTTTTTTTCTATTGCTTTTTAATCTGTAGGAAAAATTTAAAACATGTTCTTTTTTTTTCACCGATGGAAAACAAACCATCTTCCTTCCGCCTCAACAAAAGTTCCACTAAAGCTCAATACCATCTTTTTACATATTTTACATAGTTCATTTGGGCCAGCTTGCCCCGACAGAACTATGGGCCAGATTCACGTAGAATCGTGGCGGCGTAACGTATCCTAGATAAGTTACACCGCCGCAATTTTTCATCGCAAGTGCCTGATTCACCAAGCACTTGCGATGAAAACTACGCCCGCGGCCTCCGGCGCAAGGCGGGCCAATTCAAATGGGCGTGTGCCATTTAAATTAGGCGCGCTCCCGCGCCGGACCTACTGTGCATGCTCCGTTTCCTAACTCCCGCCGTGCTTTGCGCGCCGTGACATATTTTTTTTGAACGGCGACGCGCGTAGCGTACTTCCGTATTCCCGGACGGCTTACGCAAACGACGTTGATTTTTAAATTTCGACGCGGGAACGACGGCCATACTTTAGACAGCAATACACTTGCTGACTAAAGTTGAGGCACCAAAAAAAAAGTGTAACTTTGCGACGGGAAACTATACTAGCGGCGACGTTGTGGATCCGCCGTAACTCGTAATTTGCATACCCGACGCTGGTTTACGACGCAAACTCCCCCCAGCGCCGGCCGCGGTACTGCATCCTAAGATCCGACAGTGTAAAACAATTACACCTGTCGGATCTTAGGGATATCTATGTGTAACTGATTCTATGAATCAGTCGCATAGATAGAAACAGAGATACGACGGCGTATCAGGAGAAACGCCATCGTATCTCATTTGTGAATCTGGCCCTAAGTCCCTCACTAACATGTGCAATATAAACTGCGGCTACATAAAGCATACCGTTCCTGTGTTCCGGGTTCGAACCGAGACTTCCTGTCTCAAACCCGGAACACAGTAGAGTCTATCACAGCAGTGCCCAGCCATTCAGAGAAGCAATGTATTATATCAGTAAATACAAAGCTTACTCTGATTAGCTAAGTTAGAGGTTGTGACATCATCAGTCTTTCTGTTTTATAGCCTCATAGCTGAGTAACTGTAGCCTCTCTGTCCTAAACAGGGGCTTCTAAGTCAATTTATTTTTTGGCTGGACTGTAGTTAGTTCAGAATTATTGTCAAGTTTTTACCAGGTTTTTATCTAAGGTTAAGTTGGCTTGTAAAATCTTACTGTCACCAATAGATGTCACTAATCAAAGTATGAGATTTCTCAAACAAAACTACGTTATGAATATTTATTTTTTCTTCAGCCAATCAAATAGGTGGTTTATGCCACTGGTGCATGCTAAGGGAGGATATAAATATTTGGGACAGGCTTGTCTCTCAAAAGGCCTTGGTGACACACTTGGAAAACCCACTCACATTTAGGAATGAGCTTATAGTGTTGTTGGGTTGCTTAAAGGTTCTGGCACTGTGAAGCTGGACATTGATCTTGAGAGTCTGTAAGTGATCTGCTACAGTATCCGGGACCCCTACCCTCCCTAATCTTTTTACAATAAAACATGACTGGCGCCCAATATCTTTCCTCTGTCCGCCCATTTTAGCCATGAACTCAGCCTTGGAGTGAAATGTCAGCCTGCCTCTGGAGGTGCTATCCTGCCTTTGGGGTGTCAGAGGGGTGCTGCATAACATTAAGGTACTGTTCCCTGTGACTGCTATTCTCAGGAGATTCAAAGTGAAATTTGGTGTTATTACTACTGTGCTGGTCACTATTCTGCTTGGGGTAGGTTCTGATTTGAGTAAGCATGAGCTTTGAGGGCGTGGGGACGCCGAAGTGGCAGAGTTCTCCCCTCCCTCCTTCTCTCCTTGTTTGTGTCCGTCCAGAACTAGTGTTCTGAGCATAGGTGTGTGTCCGTCCAGAACTGATGTGTCTCTGACCATCTACTGTACTATGTCTGTAGTCTCTGACCATCTCCTGTACTATGTCTGCAGTCTCTGACTATCTCCTTTACTATGTCTGCAGTCTCTGATCATCTCCTGTACTGTGTCTGCAGTCTCTGATCATCTCCGGTGCTGTGTCTGCAGTCTCTGACCGTCTTTTGTACTACATCTGCAGTCTCTGACTGTCTCCTGTACTACATCTGCAGTCTCTGACTGTCTCCTGTACTAAGTCTGCAGTCTCTGACCGTCTCCTGTACTACGTCTGTATGTTCATAATAACAGTATGCTGAAAAGGAAACTTATTTGAGGCCAAAGTAGAGTTGTGGCATTTTCCCAAATGTCTCGGGTACTAAGGGGTCCAGGTGTTACCACTGCAGACCTCATACTGAAAATGCTGCTTTCCTGGTTACCTCTAGCTTCAAAAGTGAAGACAAAACTGCTGATTGCCATCAGGGCTGCTGATAGGGGGGGACCACCAGTTCTCTTGTAGGGGGCCCCGGCTCACAGGGGGGGGGGCCCAAACAGCAGAGGGAATCAGTGTCGTCAGATGGAGGGGCAATTACAGGATGCCCTTTGTGGCTCTCTGCAGCAGCTGAAAACTGGTTTCTCTCCCTCCCACCGACTTTCAGCTGCTGTAGGGAGAGACAGACACAGCTGCCGGCTTCCCTGTGCCATTAAAAAAATTATAAATGGTAACTGTTAAGGAAATCTGTAAGTTCTGTATATATTTGTATTCTATACTGTATGTTTTGAACACAGCACTCACTGTGCACACGGCACTAATAATGTTTTCAGTACATGTTTGCATTCTTTCGAGTGCTGATTAGAATTAGTCTGCCTATGTTACGCCCCTTGTTACCATAAAAGTACAATTGTAATATTAATGTGATACCTATGTAATCATGTGTATAAAAACCTTCAATTGCGTCATAATAAAGGAGAACGGTTATTTAGAAAGATGCTGGGCCAGATTCAGAAAGAAGTTCTGCTGGCATATCTATTGATACGCCGCGTAACTTCTAGGATGCTCCGGCGTATCTTTTTTCTGTATTCAGAAAACAAGATACGCCGGAATTTTACTAAGATCCGACTGGCGTAAGCCTCTAACGCCGTCGTATCTTAGTTGCATATTTACGCTGGACGCAAGTTGGCGCTTCCTTAGATTTACGTGTATAAACGTCGAGCCACCGTCAAATTTTTTACATTTTACGTCGTTTGCGTAAGTCGTTCGCGAATAGGGCTGTGCGTTAGTTACGTTCACGTCTAAAGCATTGACGGTTTGCGGCGTAATTTGGAGCATGCGCACTGGGATTCTTTCATGGACGGCACATGCGCCGTTCGTAAGAAACATCAAATACGTGGGGTCACGATTAGTTAGCATAGAACACGCCCCCAACCAGCTTCTTTTGAATTAGGCGGGCTTACGCCGCCCGATATATGCTACGCCGCCGTAACTAAAGGCGCAACTTCTTTGTGAATACAGTACTCGCCTTTCTAAGTTACGGCGGCGTAGCGTTTCTGAGATACGCTACGCCCGCCTAAAGATAGGCGTCTGTACGTGAATCTGGCCCGCTGAGTGTATCTTTTGTCTGTTCCCTACTGCAGTAGTTGTTCTTAATTTGGAACCACCAATCAATACGAGGATAGGAGTTGCCTATCCGTAAAATGTCCATGTCAGTAACCCTGTATTGTTTTAATCCCTTGTAAAATTGAATAAAATTCTTGGGGAAAAAATACTGTAAAAAAAAAAAAAAAATATTTGTAAAAATTGTAATATATTTTTTTTTCAAAACATTTAAAAAAAATCATGTTTTTGTTCAAAAATGTAAAAAAAAAAAAAAGATTTAAAAAGGGCTAATTCACACAGCTTCTTTGTTATCTTTGTGTCTGCTAAGAATGATTTTAGTATTTTTTTTGTGAAAAATTTGTTTTTGTTATTTGAGGGAGGCCCTGCCAGGTAGGCTGTACGGGGCCCTGTGATTTCTAACAGCAGCCCCGATTGCCATATTTGTTCCAGGGCAGTGACATGTAGCCATTGGATTAGTATACCATGTTTGGAAAGTAAAGGTTTCCTCTGATGAGAGATACACTTAGGCCCCTTTCAGACTGGGGCGGGAGCCGCGGTGGCGGTATAACGCCGCTACAAATAGCGGCGCTATACCGCCGGAATTGCCGCGGGTATCAGCCGCTAGCGGTGTGGTATTAACCCCCGCTAGCGGCCAATAAAGGGTTAATACCGCCCGCAATGCGCCTCTATAGAGGCGCATTGCGGGCGGTATTGCCGCGGTTTCCCATTGTTTTCAATGGGAAGGAGCGGTGAAGGAGCGGTATACACGCCGCTCCTCTCACCGCTCCAAAGATGCTGCTGACAGGAGATTTTTTTGTCTCCCGCCAGCGCATCGCCTCAGTGTGAAAGCCCTCTGGCTTTCACATTGAGTCTGCAGTGAAGGAGTTTTTCAGGCGGGATAGCAGCGCTATTTTTAGCGCTGTACCGCCTGAAAAACTCCTCAATGTGAAAGGGGCCTTAGCCATGGCCTTTCTTGAAATCTGCAATCACCACAGCTTATTTAATATAATACTACTCCAGGATATCAGGTAGGGTCTGAATAAATGTGTAATTTCAAGATGAATCTTCATCAAATATAGATTATTCCCACAAATTATGATATGCAATTGAATCACAAATTATATCCGTAAAGCAGAATCTGTTTAGCCATTTTATGGAACAATCTTTTTTTCAGCACACCTAAATTTAATCTTCACAAGGAGCTTAACTCTGGAAGATGGTTAGCACTACCACCTACCCATAGGCGTGCGCACAGGGTGTGCCAGGTGTGCCCAGGCACACCCTAATCACCATGTGCAGCATAGATTCCCCTTACTGCCCTAGTAACCCTTCCACCCACCCTGTTGCCGGCTTCCCTTGTCTCCCGGTGGCTGATGCTGTGGGGATGTTTTAGGCTGAACGGGGGATGGGGCCGGTAAATATGTAATTTACTGACCCCTTCCCTTTCTGAATGAACACAGCGAGCGATCATTTGTGTATGTTTGAGCTTTGGGGGTGTACACCCTAATGCCATAGGCTGCGCATGCCTATGCACCTACCAGCACTAGGGTTTTAAGTTTGAATCCCAAACAAGACACTACCTGCATGGAATTTGGATGGTCTCCATGTGCCTGTGTGAGATTTTTCAAGGCTCCAATTTCCACCTAAACTCTAAAGACATGCTGGTAGATAACGTAGAACTATGGTCAAAACTTTTTTTCCTTTTTTTAAAAAAAAATTTGGATCAAGCAAGGGAGAGTTAAAACCCCTGACAGCTTTTTTCTCATTATCTTTGTATCATTTTGGAGATTTCCCTTCACTTTCTGTCCCATAGCCAAACAGGAAGTGAAGAAATCCCTGCAAATTAAGGGAATTCCTTAGGGACCCCCAGGTCACCAGAACTAGCGCTGTCACACTTTGAATGACAATTGCGTGGTCATGCAACACTGAAAAAATATGACATTTTATCATTTTTTTCACACAAATGGAGCTTTCTTTTGGTATTTAATCACCGCTGGGTTTTTTTTGCTAAATAAACGAATAAAGACCGAAAAAAAAAAAAAAAACTTTTTCATAGTTTGTTATAAAATTTTGCAAACAAGTAATTTTTTCCTTTGCTGATGTGTGCTGATGAGGCTGCACTGATAGGTTGCACTGATGAAGTGGCATTGATGGGCACTGATGAGGTTGCACTGATGGGCACTGATGAGGCGGCACTAGTGGGCACTGATGAGGAGGCACTGATGGTCACTGATAAGTGGTACTGATGGTCACTGATAAGTGGTACTGATGGGCACTGGTAGGTGGCAGTGATAGGCACTGGTAGGCAGCACTGATAGGTGAGAAGTGACCTAGTTTGTTTTTAGTTCAGACAAAGTTGTCTTGCTTATTTTATTAATTGGGTGTTGGTGATGGGTGTCTAGTGCCTGTAACATGTGCAAAATACAATTTTCAATTTAATAAACACATACCATTTTTTCAAGCAGCTTGGTCCACCCGCAGCTTCTTTAAAAGGGGGCTGTCCTACTTTTCTCCCCCTTCCATTTTTTGTTGCACTGATGAGGAGACACTGATTGGCAGCACTGGTGGGCATTAATTGGCAGCACTAATGGGCACTGTTGGGACTGCACTGATAATTATTGCCCTGATTATCAGTGTACATGTCCCTTTTAGAGAAGCCGGTTATTGGCTCTCTTCTCCTCTCCTCAAGAAATAGTCTGCGTTCCAAAACTAGTCAGTTGGCAAGTGGTTAAGAGAAAAACGTGCTGTTCAAACACAATAGTTTATAGCAACCAGCTATATTTCACTGGATCAGATAAAAGATGAGTTTGTTTATTAAAGTGTTCCAAACATAGCATACAAATAACAAACACAAACTTACTCTATTATACTAAAGTTCATCACAACAACACATTGGGGTTGATTTATAAAGAATTTGCATAAGCATTCACCAAGTGAAGGTTGATTTAAGGTGATTTAAAATGAATGACTGCCTTCAGCCACAAGGTGGAGCCAAGTATCATAGAAATGTCTTATAATACTTAGCTCCTTCTAGTGGCCAAATGCTGTGAATTCCATTTTAAATGATTGATTTACATTCAAACGGTTCAGGATATGACTTATATACATTCATTTTTGCCCTATTCGCACATAAAAAATATACAGTGCATATGCAGTTTCACAGGGCAAATGGTTATGCAAATTTTTTTTATAGATCAAGCTCTGAGAATACAATATGGGATAAAAGAGGAATTTATGATCAAGGTTTCATTAATGAAAATAGCACCTTAATTTGCTTCTGAGTGTATGAGGAAGACGTCATGTTCTTGCTGCTCGTACATCAGATCAATTTATCCCGTTCATTTTAGCTATTCTTCACTAATCTGTCTTCAACACACGGTTAGCTAGATTCAGGATGGCGAGCGCATACTTGCGGCGGCGTAGCGTATGGCATTTACACAACGCCGCCGTAAGTTAGCGAGGCAAGTACATGATTCACAAAGTACTTGCCTGTTAAGTTACGACGGCGTAGCGTAAATCGGGCGGGCGCAAGGGCGGCTAATTCAAATTCGGCTAAGGGGGTGTGTTTTATGTTAATTGAGCTTGACCTGACGTGATTGACGTATTTTACGAACGGCGCATGCGCCGTCCGTGTACATATCCCAGTGTGCATTGCGGCAAAGTACGCCGCACGGTCCTATTGATTTCGATGTGGACGTAAATGACGTAAATCCCTATTCACGGACGACTTACGCAAACGACGTAAAATTTTCGAATTTCGACGCGGGAACGGCGGCCATACTTAACATTACTATTCCAGCTATTTGATGGAATAACTTTAGGCCTGATAATGCGTTACGTAAATGGCGTATCTGTACTGCGTCGGCCGGGCGTACGTTCGTGACTAGGCGTATCCAGTGATTTACATATTCTACGCCGACCGCAATGGAAGCGCCACCTAGCGGCCAGCCTGAAAATTACACTTTAGGATACGACGGTGTAAGACACTTATCTGAGCCTAATTTAAGCGTATCTGGTTACCAGAATACGCTTAAATTAGTGCCGGCGGAAATTCAGACTTAGGCTGGCGTATCTACTGATACGCCAGCCTAAGACTTTCTGAATCCACCTATTTGTATTCTACACACTTGTGCAGTGTCCTATGGCATTAAAGTCACATCACACGTTCATACTCATTCGATGTTCAGGGGGAAAAAAAAGAACCTTTTGAAACACAGGTGACCTTTTACAGCAGTGTATATGCGAGGAAATTCTAGAGGTCGATGAAAAGAACATTATTTTGTGTCAGAATTGAATGCAGTAGACCGTTTTTTTTTTTCCCCCGTAAAAGTCTCTATATAGGGATTCTATTTTACTTGTGACAAAATGTGACCTAATCTATCTGGAGGTATAGGAATTATCAGTGGAACTGTCATTTGACCTTTACAGTGAGAAAGGCCCTTTGAGGAGGTTATAGTTGCACCCTTGAGCCACATGTATAAAAATGTGTCCGTATTGCCTATAGCAATCTATCATAATAAAGCTTTTGTATTACTATATGAAGGTGAGAATATGAATAGAATATTAAAGGATGACTGGTTGCTGAGGGTAACACAGACACTTCTCATAGTTGAGCTGCAATGACAATGTTACAGACAAGACCTAGACATTTTACATAATTTACATACCTTGATTGGTAGCTTTTATACTTTGTTAGTGCTTAGAGATGGCACTGACTGTTATGGGAAAAGCTTCTTTACCGCTGCAGGCAAATTTGTCAGCATATGAGTTGAGCTGTTTACGCTTTATGCATTGACATTCCTCCTTAAACCCAGTCTGTCTGGACAGTATGGTTACCTGCTGACCTGGCAGTATCCACAGGTAGCTTAAAGCGGGAGTTCACCCGAAAAAAAATTGATGCTCATTTTGTCAAGGGGAACATGTCGAAGAGAAGTGCCAGAATAGGCCCGGTATTAAGGTGGGTATAAAAGCCCGGTATTGAAGTGGTTAACTCCTCAACAAGACACAAAAGTAAAATCCAACACAATTTTACCTTAGACAATTGCAGTACAGAGGATGTTTTTTCTGCTCATTTGAAGTGTAAGAAGACAATGGGCCTGATTTACTATGCTCTGTGCGCTGCGCTGGTTCATGCCTTAATTAGTGCGCCGGGTGGAGGCTTAATTGGGCACATGAACCAGCGTAGCAGCCGGCGCATTGAAAGTAATATGTAAAGCCGCGCGGAACTCCCTATAGAAGTCTATGGGAGAAAGCAAAAGTGTTCATTTTAAAGGCTAATCTGCTAGTTTTGTCCTAAAAAGTGTTTGGGGACGTTTTTTCGGGAGCAGTGAAATTAATAATTCTTAAAGTGAAACAATAAAAGTGAAATATTCCTTTAAATTTCGTACCTAGGGGGGGTGTAATGTCAGCATGTGAAATAGCGCATTTTTCCCGCACTTAGAACTGCCCCTGCACAAAATGACATTCAGAAGGAAAAAAGTCATTTAAAAATTCACACGCGGCTATAATGAATTGTCGGCTCTGACAATTCTAAAGGGATTCATTCATAAAACAAACAAAAAAATGTGTAGGGGTTCCCCCAAATTAAATTACCAGCCCCTTCAGGTCTGGAATGGATATTAAGGGGAACCCCGCCGTAAAAACCAAAAAAAAAAAGACGTGCGGTTCCCGGCAAATATCCATTCCAGGCCCTTCAGGTCTGGTGTGGATTTTAAGGGGAACTCCACCCCAAATTGAAAAAAAAATGGCGTGGAGTCCCCCTAAAAATCCACACCAGACCCTTATCCGAGCACGTTGACCTGGCCGGCCGCAGAAAAGAGGGGGGGACAGAGTGCGGCCCCCCCCTCTCCTGAACCGCACCAGGCCACATGCCCTCAACATGGGGAGGATGTCCCCATGTTGATGGGGACAAGGGCCTCATCCCCACAACCCTTGCCCGGTGGTTGTGGGGGTCTGCGGGCGGGGGGCTTATCAGAATCTGGAAGACCCCTTTAACAAAGGGGACCCCCAGATCCTGGCCCCCCCCTATGTGAAATGGTAATGGGGTACATTGTACCTCTACCATTTCACCCCAAAAAAAAATGTCAAAGTGTTAAAAATGACAGTAGCCGGTTTTTGACAAATCTTTTAATAAAATCTTTTCTTCTTTCCTTCGGGTTTCTTCCGCTGCTTCTTTCTTGGGTCTTCTCGTCCACATCTTGCCCGACGTGTTCTTCTATCTTCTCCGTCCGTCCTTCAGCCTTCTGGTCCCGCATCTTGCCCGACGTCTTCTCCTGTCTTCTTCTCCGTCCGTCCGCCAGCCTCCTCGTCCGCATCTTGTGTCTTCTCCGGTCTTCTTCTCGGTCCGCCAGCCTTCTCGTCCACATCTTTTTCTTCCCCAGACCCAGCGTTTGAATTTGATTTGGCCGCCGTGTTGCGCTCCTGGGACCCGCCCCCCTCTGACGCCACAAGTAAACTCCTTTGAAGGTCATGTGCGTCAGAGGGGGGCGGGGTCACAGAGCTTCACACAGCGGGGGAATTCAATTTCAAGCGCGCCGCCCGGAGAAGAAGTTCCCGCCCCCCTCTGACGCACATATGCCACACGCGGACTTTCATATGAGTTTACTTGTGGCGTCAGAGGGGGGCGGGTCCCAGGAGCGGGAACACGGCGGCCAAATCAAATTCAAACGCTGGGTCCGGAGAAGACACAAGATGCGGACGAGGAGGCTGGCGGACGGACGGAGAAGAAGACAGGCGAAGACACCAGGCAAGATGCGGGACCAGAAGGCTGAAGGACGGACGGAGAAGATAGAAGAACACGTCGGGCAAGATGTGGACAAGAAGACCCAAGAAAGAAGCAGTGGAAGAAACCCGAAGGAAAGAAGAAAAGAAGATTTTATTAAAAGATTTGTCAAAAACCGGCTACTGTCATTTTTAACACTTTGACATTTTTTTTGGGGTGAAATGGTAGAGGTACAATGTACCCCATTACCATTTCACATAGGGGGGGGGCCAGGATCTGGGGGTCCCCTTTGTTAAAGGGGTCTTCCAGATTCTGATAAGCCCCCCGCCCGCAGACCCCCACAACCACCGGGCAAGGGTTGTGGGGATGAGGCCCTTGTCCCCATCAACATGGGGACATCCTCCCCATGTTGAGGGCATGTGGCCTGGTGCGGTTCAGGAGAGGGGGGGGGCCGCACTCTGTCCCCCCCTCTTTTCTGCGGCCGGCCAGGTCAACGTGCTCGGATAAGGGTCTGGTGTGGATTTTTAGGGGGACTCCACGCCATTATTTTTTTCAATTTGGGGTGGAGTTCCCCTTAAAATCCACACCAGACCTGAAGGGTCTGGTATGGATATTTGGGGGGACCCCACGCCATTTTTTGGGGGGGGTTTTACGGCGGGGTTCCCCTTAATATCCATTCCAGACCTGAAGGGCCTGGTAATTTAATTTGGAGGGACCCCCATTTTTTTTTTTTTTTTTTTATTATTTTTAATGAGCAATGACTATTCTTTATAGCCATGAGTACTTTAAACTTCCTTTTTTTTGTTTCACTTCAGAAATGACATCTTGTACAGGGACAGTTCTAAGCACGGGAAACATGCGTGTACCCCCCCCTCCCCCCCTGTATGAAATTTAAAGGAATATTTCACTTTTATTATTTCACTTTAACCACTTCCATACCGCGCCTATTCTGGCACTTCTCTCCTTCATGTAAAAATTATATTTTGTTCCTGGGAAATTAATCAGGACCCCCAAACATTATATATAATTTTTTAGCAGACACCCTAGGGAATAAAGTTAGCGGTCATTTTTTATTTGATTTCCAACGGTATTTGCGGAATAATTTTTCTAACGCCTTTTTTTTGGCCCGGTTCATGAATTTAAAACAAAAAAAACAGTAAAGTTAGCCCAATTTTTATGGATAATGTTAAAGATGATGTTACACCGAGTAAATAGATACCTAACTTGTCACGCTTTAATATTGTACACACTCATGGAATGGCGCCAAACTTCGGGACATAAAAATATCCATAGGCGATGCTTGTTTTTTTTTTTACAGGTGACCAGTTCAGAGTTACAGAGGAGGTCTAGGGCTAGAATTATTGCTCTCGCTCTAACGCACGCGTAAATACCTCACGTGTGGTTTGAATTATGTTTACATATGTGGGCGGGACTTACATGCATATTTGCTTCTGAGTGCGAGCTTCTAGGGACAGGGGTGTTATTTTATTTTTTTTTTATTTTTTTTTACCTCATATTTTTATTCTTGCACTTTTTTGACACTTTTTTTTATTTTGGATCACTTTTCTTCCTATTACAAGGAATGTAAACATCCCTTGTAATAGGACTAGTGTGTGACAGGTCCTCTTTATGGAGAGAGGCGGGGTCAATAAGGCTGGAAAGCATGGTATTGAAAAAAAAAAAAAAAAAGATCTCATGCTTTCAGCTGCAATCATGTTCGTTCAGCACAGTGGTGTAGTGTATAGCACTTTGACCTAGCAGCAAAAGAGTCGTTGGTTCGAATCCCGCCTGTGACAGCATCTGCATGGAGTTTGCATGTTCTCCCTGTGCCTGCGTGGGTTTCCTCCCACAATATAAAAACACGCTGTAAATCGGATCCGGTCTAAATAAGCCCTAATATGCAGTAGTATATTTAGGTTTTGTTCTGCCCTAGGCCTGACTACATATCTGCACCTCCTAATAGAAAAATGACCCACCCCTTCCTGTCAAGGTCACACCCTGTTTTTGTATGACCCGCCCAGGAATTTTCAGGGGACCCACACACTAGTTCTGGGGGGGCACTGGATTCCCTTAACCACTTCCATACCAGGCACTTACGCACCTTCCCGCCCAAGCCAATTTTCAGCTTTCAACACTGTCGCACTTTGAATGGCAATTGCGCGGTCATACAAGACTGTACCCAAACAAAATTGGCGTCTTTTTTCCCCCACAAATAGAGCTTTCTTTTGTTGGTATTTGATCACCTCTGCGATTTTTTTTTTTGCGCAACAACTAAAAAAAGACTGCAAATTTTGAAACAAAAAAAACGTTTTTATTTTTTTAGGTTAATTTTTTTGTAAATAAGTTTTTCTCTTTCAATTACGGGCACTGATATGGCGGCACTGATGGGCACCGATGAGATGGCACTGATGGACATCGATGAGGTAGTACTGACGGGCACAGATGAGGTGGCATTGATTGGCGGCGCTGGTATGCGGCACTGATGGGCACTCATAGGCGGCACTGATGGGCACTCATGGGCGGCACAGATGGGCACTCATGGGCGGCACTTATGGGTGGCACTGATGGATACTTATGGGTGGCACAGGTGGGCACTGATAGGTGGGCACTGTGCATGGATGGGCACTGTGGGGTGGCACTGATGGACACTGTGGGGTGGCACTGATTTTCCCAGGTTGCCAGTCAGTGCCCATTTGTGGGCACTGATTGGCATCTTTTCTTTTTTTTAATGCTTTTTGTTTTTTTTTTCCATATTTTTTTTTTTTGCCCACCCTGGTGGTCCAGGGTGGGCATCCCTGGTGGTCCAGTGTGGTGATCCGAGGGGGGGCTGCGCTGATAAACAATCAGCGCGAACGCCCCCTGTCAGGAGAGCCGCCGATCGGCTCTCCTATACTCGCGTCTGTCAGACGCGAGTGAGGAAGAGCTGTTTACATCGTGATCAGCCGTGATTGGACACGGCTGATCACGTGGTAAAGAGTCTCCGTCTCCGTGAGAGACTCTTTACCGAGATCGGAGATGCAGGGTGTCAGACTGACACCCCGCATCACCGATCGCCGCGCTGCGTGCCCCCACAGGCGCGCACGGCATGAAATCCTGCAGGACGTCCTGTCAGGATTGTGTAACCACTTCCCGGACGTAAATCGGCCATAGGCTGGGCGGGAAGTGGTTAATTTGCATAGTTTTTCTCTCACTTCCTGTTTGGCTATGGGGCAGGAAGTGAAGGCAAATCTCCCCAATTGGACACAGATAATACAAAATAAACTGACAGGGCCTATAACCCTCACTCACTCTATCCAAAATTAAAGAAAATAAAACTTGTTGATTATAGTTCTTGTCAGGGGCGGACTGACCATTGAGTCACTCGGGCACTGCCCGAGGGCCCCATGCCACTAGGGGGCCCCATTCGGGTTGCCAAGCTCAGTAAAACCAGGGACAGTATGTAAAAATCTGTTTTTTTTAGATCTGTCCCTGATATGTCCGAAAATGACATGCTTTTAATGTGAATATCCCAAGATTTTAGCTGCCCGCCTCTGCACTACCTCCTGGCGTGGTGGCCATCTGTAAGCCAGAGGGGCCCCATAATCTTCTATTGCCCGGGGGCCCCATGAGTTGTCAGTCCGCCCCTGGTTCTAGTTTAAGCACAAATTTCATAGAGTTTTATTGAGAGCCCTAAGAAAATATAACCATGCCAATAGGCCAGGATACAGCGTGGCTAATATGTATGAATGTGTGTGTTAGAGCACCCCACCCAATGTTAACTAAAAAATTATCTGCTCATTTTTTTGGGGATGTCTGCACCCCTGATAGTGACAACATTTGTGAGGTGTCTTCACCCTTTCTAATTCATTCACTTCCTGTCACATAGCCAAACAGGAAGTGAGGGTAAAACCTTACTAATATCTTTTCTTGGGGACACAGAGATCAATCTAAATAGTTTCCCATTATGTAAATTGCACTCTAGCATTTTGCTGTGTACACCCCAAATTATTAGGGATCTTGGACTTTGGGGTCCATTTACTAAAGGCAAATCCACTTTGCACTACAAGTGCAAAGCAAGGAAGAAAGAAAACAAAACAACTTTGCTTCTACAGGATTGGATGTTAAAACCATCAGTGCTTCCTCTCTGATTTTCAGCAACTATGCTTGTACTGCAGAGTGGCTTTGCCTTTACTAAACCCCAAACCCCAAACTAAATAATCATTTGGGGAAGGGATCCTCAAACTACGGCCCTCCAGCTGTTGTAGAACTACACATCCCATGAGGCCTTGTAATGCACTGACATTCACAGACATGACTAGGCATGATGGGAATTGTAGTTCCTGAACAACTGGAGGGCCGTAGTTTGAAGACCCATGATTTGGGGTGTACACAGCAGTGCTGGAGTGCAATTTGCTTAATGGGGACACTAGTTAGATTGACCTGTGTCCCCAAGAAATGACACTGGTAGGGTTTTAACCTCACTTCCTGTTCAGCTGTGTGACAGGAAGTGAAGCCAATTTTAAGAAAAGGGACACAAAGCTCAACCCAAAAATAAAAAAACACAAAGCAGGGGTTCTAACACTCACTTGGCTTCCCTCAAACACCCACAATTTGAATAGGATTGCCTTGCGCTAGATTTAAGCACAGTGCTGTAAATCAGCACGTCAAGCCTGTCCACCAATAACAACCCCCCCCCCCCACACAGGCCGTAAATCAGAACGTCAAGCCTGTCCACCAATAGCAAACCCCCCCCCCCCCCCACACAGGCCATGTTTGCAGGTTTTCCTTCATCTTGCACATGTGCTTTAAAAGACAGTCTGGACAGCAATTCTTGATAAGAGAAATCCACAAAACATGTCCTGTCGGGGGTACTTGAGGGCTGAGGACCACTGCAGAAAAAAGAAAATACTTACCAGTTTTGTCTTTAAAGTCATGGAGAATAAACATGGCAAACATTTCATGATTACACACCAGGAAAGAAGCTTAGACAAAAATCACACATAATTTGTTAGGCCCAAACCGATTTCAGCTGCAGCTGTCAACATATGTAGCATGAAAAAGTAACAAAAGACAAACTTAAAAATTTTAAAGTAATTTTTATTGGTCAACAAAACAAGGAAAGCAAAAAAAGACAAACAAACAAACACAAACAAAAATACATTTCAAAATTCTAAATAACCATAGCTTTAACATCTTCACACATTTTTCATAAAATAAGGCCACATAGACAAATACATCAAAGTGAACATCATTTAAAAATAAACCAAAACCATTGGCAAAATAAAACAAAACCCATGCAACAAACCACATTTGTGTTTAGCAACAGCATTTCTGCCAGCCTGCCCCTTCTGAGGGCAGCTGAGGACTGATCGATCCCTGCTTTTTATAACAGTGCTAGTAATGAAGCAATTGAAATCACATGAACAAATTGCAGTCTCTAGTTTGGGTGAGCTTGTAATTGGGCACACCTGCAATTAACCCAAACCACGCTCTATGAGCATCCAAGTGTTTTTCACCTTTTAAAAAGAAAGGATAATTTTTTTCTAAGTGTTTGAGCATGCTCAGTTCATCACACATATAGGAACCAAGCTGCAATGGAATGAGAGCTTTTTTTTTTTTTTTCCCCTGATCTGATGCTTTCCAGCCTGAAGGGGAGGTGTTAAAGACAGAAGTAAACACGCACATTTAATAATCTATTTGTGGGAAAAAAAAGGTTGCCAATTTTGTTTGGGAGCCACGTCGCACGACTGCGCAATTGTCAGTTAAAGCGACGCCGTGCCGAATCACAAAAACTGGCCCGGTCATTGACCAGAAATATGGTCCGGGCTCAAGTGGTTAAAAATTAACAAAACACAAAAGTTAGCCCAATTTTTGGGGATAATGTGAAAGATGATGTTACACCGAGTAAATAGATACCTTACATGTCACGCTTTACTATTGGAAACACTCCTGCAATGGGGCCAAAATTAATTCCGTGAATATCCCCATAGGCGACCTTTTTCTTTTTTTTCCAGGTTACCAGTTTATAGTTACAAAGAAGGTCTAGTGCTAAAAGTATTGCTCTCGCTCTAACGCACGCGTCAATACCTCACATGTGTGGTTTGAACGATGTTTATATATGTGGGCGGGACTTGCGTAAGTCCCGCCCACATATGTAAAAATTATTTTTACTTTTTGCTATAATAAATAAAACACCACACATGAATAAATTAATTTATTAGTCTGCCGGGGGTCTTCTGCCGGGGCCCCCCACCACCACCCCATTAGGCCCCGGGCTTCGCCGTCTTTCACCGTGACCCCCTTCACCAGTGAGGCTCCTGCCTTTGGGGGAGGGTCCCGGGCTTCGACGGTTTCTGCGGGGGGGTGCACTTGCACCCCACCCCCGTCTTCAGCGCCGTAATTCACCGGGACCCCCTTCACCAGTGAGGCTCCTGCCTTTGGGGGAGGGTCCTGGGCTTCTACGACGGTTTCTGCAGGGGGGGGGTGCACTGGCACCCCACCCCCGTCTTCAGCGACGTAATTCACCGGGACCCCCTTCACCAGTGAGGCTCCTGCCTTTGGGGGAGGGTCCCGGGCTTCTACGACGGTTTCTGCGGGGGGGGGGGGTGCACTGGCACCCCACCCCCGTCTTCAGCGACGTAATTTACCGGGACCCCCTTCACCAGTGAGGCTCATCATGCCCAGGGAATGTGATGTCACATGGGTTGAGGTCACATGGTGGCATTACCCTATATAAGTCCATGCCTGCCGCTGACACGGCATGTCAGCGCGGAACCTCGTCGTGTCAACATCCAATGGAAGAGAAGGGAGAGGACAGCGCAGACAAGCCCTGTGCTCCCGGAGGAGACAGGCAGAAGAAGAAGGAAGAGAGAAGAAAGAAGACGGAAGAAAGCCCTGGCTCTGCGGGGGAGCCAGGCAGAAGAGGGAGCAGAGAAGACAGAAGAGAAAAGACCTGGGAGTTGGCGCAACCCCGGCAGAAGACCAGGAAGACCGGAACCCTGGCGGAAGGCACCGGAAAGATCGGGGGATAGGTGCCATCCCCCGGCAGAAGACCCCGAAGTCCGGATGCCCCCCCCTAATGTAAAAGAGCTTAAATGGGGTGGGGGCATCCGGCGGAAGGCTCCGGAGAGGACCGAGGGATGGCGCCCTCCCCCGGCAGAAATCACCGAAGCCCAGGGTCCCGGCGGAAGATCGGGAGAGAAGAAACCCCCCCTTGTAAGAGAGCTAAAGAAGAAAGGGGGGGCTCCGGAGCAGATTAATAAAATATTTTATTCTGTGTGGTGTTTTATTTTACTTTACATTTCCCCCATGTGAATGGGTAGAGGTACGATGTACCCCATACTCATTCACATAGGGTGGGGGCCGGCATCTGGGGGCCCCCTTATTAAAGGGAGCTCGCAGATTCCGATTAGCCCCGCCCGCATACCCCGACAACCAATGGCAAGGGTTGTCGGGAAGAGGCTCTTGTCCCTATCGACATGGGGACAAGAGTGCTGTGGGGTGGGGGGGCAGTGCCCCCCTCCCCCACAGCACACACTCCCCCATGTTGAGGGCATGCGGTCTGGTACGGCTCAGGAGGGGGGGGCGCTCGCTCGTCCCCACCCCCATTCCTATCCGGGCCAGACTGCGTGCTTGGGATGAGGGCTTGGTTTGGATCTGGGGGGGACCCCCGCGCCGAATCGGCGCGGGTTTAACCCCTCACGTTCCGGACCAAGCCTAAGAGCCTAATGTAGCCCTGAAGGGGGACCCGCGCCGATTTCAAGTTTGAAATTTGGCGCGGAGTTCCCCTTCAGGGCTGAAAACAGCTCGGAGATTCCCGTGCGCCGCGTCACGCAGCGCATTCACGGCTACGCCGCTTGGTATTTACCAAGATTTTCACGGCGTACTGACAAGGCGCACGGGAAGCGCCAAAATTTCTCTCTGCGCATGCCCAGTATGCAAATGAACCTCCCGAGGTTCAGGCGCACTGTGCAAGCGTACGGGGATCTGTTTTCAAAAAACACTTTCCCTTTCAATTCGGCCCGCCAAACACATTCAAACACATGTCACTTCACTTCCCCTGCATCCCCCCACCTCCCCCCCTAATAAACCCCCTGCCGAACCCCCGCAATTTACATTTCAATGTGCCGTGCGCCAGGTCTGTACTGGTGCACAATGCACCCTCTCCTGGGCGCATGGAGCACATTAGTAACTAGGGAAATACACTGCACTAGCAGCGTATTTCTTTAGTAAATGTCAAAACGGCTGCTACTCCTGCTTTTACTCCATGAGTCATGGAGTAAAGGCTTGGTAAATCAGCCCCAATGACTTTCCTGAACCTTGTCTCTTTGAATAACTAACACAGGAACATGGTAGAAGTGGGGAGTCTAGCTAGGACTAAGCCAAGTAGCACTAAACAGGAGGGGAGAACAGAGGACCAAAATCACAATAAAAACAAAATGTAGTGGCCCAAAATCACCACTATTTAAATTTTACATGACAGTGGGGCAGAACATTGTTTGTATCACAAGATACTTATGAGCATCTTTAAAAAAGTGTGATTAACCACTTAAAGCGGATGTGCGCTCAAAAAAAATATTAAAAGCCAGCAGCTACAAATACTGCAGCTGCTGATTTTTAATATTAGGACACTTACCTGTCCTGGAGTCCAGCGGTGTCCGCAGCAGAGGACGAGCGATCGCTCATCACCCTGCAGCTCTCCCCTCCATCCATGGTGAGGGAACCAGGAAGTGAAGCGTTCCGGCTTCACTGCCCGGTTCCCTACGGCGCATGCGCGAGTCGCGCTGCGCCCGCCGATTGGCTCCCGCTGTGTGCTGGGAGCTGAGTGTTCCCAGCACACAACGGGGGACGGACGGGATGTCAGAAAAAACCCATCTTTTGCCCGTGATGTGTGGCCGGAAGTGGGTGCAAATACCTGTCTTTAGACAGGTATCTGCATCCCCCTCCCCCTGAAAGGTGTCAAATGTCACACCGGAGGGGGGAGGGTGCCAATCAGCGTGACTTCACTTTAGGGTGGAGATCCACGTTAAGCCCCAGACCATTATGCAAGAAAAGGACCAGGCCCCTTTTTGCGATTTGGCACTGCGTCACTTTAACTGACAATTGCGCAGTCGTGCGACGTGGCTCCCAAACAAAATTGGTGTCCTTTTTTCCCCACAAATATAGCTTTCTTTTGGTGGTATTTGATCACCTCTGCAGTTTTTATTTTTTGCGCTATAAACAAAAACAGAGCGACAATTTAAAAAAAATGCAATATTTTTTACTTTTTGCTATAATAAATATCCCCCAAAAATATATTAAAAAACATTTTTTTTTCTTCAGTTTAGGCCGATACGTATCCTTTTACATATTTTTGGTAAAAAAATTACAATAAGCGTTTATTGATTGGTTTGCGCAAAAGTTATAGCGTTTACAAAATAGGGGATACCGGGCTTTAAAACCCACCTCCATACCTGGCCTATTCTGGCGCTTCTCTCCTACATGTACAAATCATCATTCTTTTGCTAGAAATTTACTCAGAACCCCCAAACATTATATATGTTTTTTAGCAGACACCCTAGGGAATAAAATGGCAGTCATTGCAACTTTTTATTTTGCACGGTATTTGCGCAATAATTTTTCAAACGCCTTTTTTTGGGAAAAAAAATGGTTTCATGAATTAAAAAATAACACAACAGTAAAGTTAGCCCAATTTTTTTGTAAAATATGAAAGATTATGTTACGCCGAGTAAATAGATACCTTCATGTCATGCTTTAAAATTGCGCACACTCATGGAATGGCGCAAAACTTCGTTACTTAAAAATCTTAATAGGCGACGCTTTAATTTTTTTTTACAGGTTACCAGTTTAGAGTTACAGAGGAGGTCTGGTGCTAGAATTGTTGCACACACTGAACAACGTTTATATACGTGGGTGGGACTTACGTGTGCGTTCGCTTCTGAGCGCGAGCTACCTGGGACAGGGGCGTTTTAATTTTTATTTAATTTTTTTTATTTTATTTTACGTATTTATTTATTTTTTACACTTTAAAAATAAATAAAAAATTTGATCGTTTTTAAACATCCCTTGTAATAGGAATAGTGTGTGACAGGTCCTCTTTAAGGAGAGACTGTGTGTCCGTGTTCATCCGATCCGATTCGCAGACGGAAGAAAAAATAGGGTTTTCTTCCGTCCGCAAAATCGTATCTTTGCGGAGGCGGGTGATTACGGGTGTCAGCGGATGCTTATCCGCTGACACCCGCAATCACATAGGGACCAATGTATGTCCCTTTTTCATCCGCAAATGGATGGATGAAAAAGCACACATACGGTCCGCACATGCGTTCTGACACGATCGTTTTTTTTAACCGATGGTGTGTAGGCACGACTGATCATCAGTCAGCTTTATCGGATAACTGATGAAAAAATCCATCAGTCCGTTTTCATCGGATGGACCGATCGTGTGTACAGGGCATAAAGGTTTGATTGGATTTTCTGATGGGAATTGTGTGATGGCAGGGTTTTGTCAGAAAATCCGACCGTTTGTATGCACCATCGGACAATTGTTGTCGGATTTTCCGACAACAAATGTTGGATAGCATGCTTTAAAATTTTTCGACAACAAATGTGTGATGTCGCATTATCCCATAGTGTGTACCCAAGTCTGTCGGAAAAAAATCCAAAGTACAACACGCATGCTCAGAAGCAATGCTAACCATAGCACAACATTAGCAGAAGTTGCCCAAAGGGAGGCGCTAAAGAGCTGATAAACCACGTAGTTTTGTATTTGTTGGCTGACAAAATTTTCCCGACTGAATGCAGAACAAGTTCACGGCCAGCGATTTGTCCGACGGAAATCCGATCGTATGTACGAGGCTTTAGTGTTGTTTTGTTTGTACCCGTCCAGTCCAGAAACAATAGTGCACATATTGCTTCTTCTTTTTTTTTTTTATTTATCCCACATAAAACACACTGACACTGATTTAAAAAATAAATGAAAAAAAAACCCTGCCTATAATATGCTAAGAGCCGGTTCACACAGGGGCAACACTACTTCCAGTACAACTTTGGGAGGCAACTTGGACACGACTTGAGTATGAATCATCAGGCAACTTACAAGGCAACTTCAAGTCACCTCCGGGACAGGAGGCTTTCCAGTGGCCAATCAAACAACAATCAGCTCTGTGGGAGGGAGTGGGAGGGAGGGGGAGGGAGGGGTTTGCCTGAGAAATGTTTGTTATCTTCCTGTATTGTTGCTTCAGTTAAAGCGGATGTGCCATGAAAAAAATAAAATAAAAGTCAGCAGCTACAAATACTGCAGCTGCTGACTTTTAATATTAGGACACTTTCCTGTCCTGAAGTCCAGCGATCGCTCGTCACTCTGCTGCTCCCCCCGCCATCCACGGTGAGGGAAACCAGGAAGTGAATCGCTCCGGCTTCACTGCCCGGTTCCCTATGGCGCATGAACGAGTCACGCTGCGCCTGCCCCCTGAAAGGTGTCAAATGTGACACCGGAGGGGAGGAGGGTTCCGATCAGCGTGAGTTCCACTTTAGGGTGGAGCTCCGCTTTAAGACAGTGATCCGACTTCTGAGGCGACTTCCATTGAAATCAATGGGTACAAGTTGCCTAGAAGTCTGATTGAAGTTGTACAGGAACCTATTCTGAAGTCGGAGTGAATTCAGTAGTGTGTATTAAGACGGCTCCATTCACTTCCATTGATTTTCTCAACCACACGACTTGGGACGACTTGGGGCAAGTCGGATCCCAGGTCGCCCCAGTGTGAACCAGCTCGTACCATGACTTTTGATCTTTACCTGACCCAAACACTAACCTTCAGTAGATTAAACCTTGATCTAGGTTTTTCTTTTAACACACTGTTGTCTGTTTATCTCTCTTTTCATTAAGAGCGAGAGATTCAATAGGGGAGATTTACTGGTGCATCTGTGCATGGTAGCCAATCGGCTTCTAACTTCAGCTTGTTCAATTAAACTTCCACAGAAAAAAATGAAATGTTAAATTGAACGCAGTCAAAATATAAAATTTAACAGATTCTATAGGCTTGATCAAAGGTTTCAGAACGTCAAAGGGCTCCAAAAATTGTATTATTACCTACCAGTTGCAAATATATATATTGTTCTCCCCACTGCCTAACATTGCAGGATGAAAGGAGCACTCTTCTATAGAGAATGTCAGTAATACGTGCAGACCAAGCTTTCTATCTGATGTAGTAATTAACAGGGCACAAAAAGAGGTACGTACTGTTTTATAATCTAATGAATATGGAAATCAACATTTTACTAATGCAGTTGGAGCTCCAGACAAAGTGGCATCCATTGTCATATTAAACGACTGAGGACAGAGAATGTCAGAGTGGAATGAGAAAATAGAAAGAATGAAGAGTCTCTAAAATATATTTTGTGTAAAGAAATTATGAAATGAATAGTGGTACATATTGTTCTTGATGTTTAAAAAAATATTGTATTATATCTGACATTAGCTAAGAATGCAACTTAAAGCGGGAGTTTTTTTTTTAACATTAGATTGATTCTCATTTTGTCAAGGGGAATCGGGTTGTTTTTTTAAAATCGAAGCAGTACCTACCGTTTTAGAGAGCGATCTTCTCCGCGGCTTCAGGGTATGGTCTTCGGGACTGGGCGTTCCTATTTGATTGACAGGCTTCCGACGGTCGCATACATCGCGTCATGAGTAGCCGAAAGAAGCCGAACGTTGGTGCGGCTCTATACGGCGCCTGCGCACCGACGTTCGGCTACTTTCGGAAAATCGTGACGCGATGTATGCGACCGTCGGAAGCCTGTCAATCAAATAGGAACGCCCAGTCCCACAACCCATACCCGGAAGCGGCGGAGAAGATCGCTCTCTAAAACGGTACTGCTTCGATTTTAAAAAAAATACCTGATTCCCCTTGACAAAATGAGCCTCAATCTAATGTTAAAAATTAAGTTTTCGGGTGAACCTCCACTTTAACAAATAACTGAAAAATGCAAAAACGTACTTTAAACTTTTAGAAATCTTGTATATTTCATTAGTTATTTATCTTTCAAAGTGAACCTGCGCCCAAGCTATGGACAATAAAGTATTTACTTAACTTATGCTCTTAAAGTGGAGGTTCACCCTAAAACAATTATATAACATTACATCCAGCATACTTCCGACATGTACAGTATGCTGGTATTTTTTTTTTCCGCCGTACATACCGTTTTATTGTTATTTTCCCCCCAGCTTCCAGGTTCTGATTCCCGCGGGACTGGGCGTTCCTATTCAGAGGTCAGATGATTGACTTGTGGTGAAAAACTTCCCAAAGCGCATCACCAGTTTTCCGTAAATAGCCGACCTGCGAGTCGGCTCTATATGGCGCCTGCGCAGTTAGCTCTACATGGCGGGCGCAGGCGCCGTATAGAGCCGACTTGCAGGTCGGCTATTTACGGAAAACTGGTGATGCGCCTTGGGAAGTTTTTCACCAGACGTCAATCAACTAACCTCTAAATAGGAACGCCCAGTCCCGCGGGAATCAGAACCCAGAAGCCGGGGGGGAAATAACAATAAAACGGTATGTACGGCGAAAAAAAATAAATACCAGCATACTGTACATGTCGAAAGTATGCTGAATGTAATGTTATATAATTGTGATGAACCTCCACTTTAACAAGGAGTAAAAGAGTTTTAATACAATCTTTATTGTACCACTGGGTGATTCATCCTCAAAAATTACAACATAGACTCTAACATCAAGTTTAAGTCAGTTTCTTACAACATACAGAACTTATTGGGCCAGATCCACAGAAGAATTACGCCGGCGTATCTATTGATACGTCGCGTAATTTCAAAGTTCCCGCGTCGTATCTTTGTTCTGTATCTACAAAACAAGATACGACTGCATCTGGGCTTGATCCGGCAGGCGTACGTCTTAGTACGTCGTCGGATCGTAGGTGCATTTTTCCGCCGGCCGCTAGGTGGCATTTCCGTCTAATTCCGCGCCGAGTATGCAAATTAGCTAGATACGGCGATCCACGAACGTACTTTTTCCGGCGTATAGTTACCCCTGCTATATGAGGCGTACTCAATGTTAAGTATGGCCATCGTTCCCGCGTTGAATTTTGCATTTTTTACATCGTATGCGTAAGTCGTTCGCGAATAGGGATTTGCGTAGAATGACGTCACCATCGTAAGCATTGGCTTGTTCCGGGTTAATTTCGAGCATGCGCACTGGGACACCCCCACGGACGGCGCATGCGCCGTTAAAAAAAAACGTAATTTACGTCGGGTCACGACGAATTTACATAAAACACTCCCCCATTACATTGATTTGAATTGTGCGCCCTTACGCTGCCAAAGATACACTACGCCGCCGTAACTTACGGCGCAAATTCTTTGAGGATAAGGAAATTACACTGTAAGTTACGGTGGCGTAGTGTATCAGAGATACGCTACGTCGGCCGCAACAATGCGCCGATGTACGTGGATCTGCCCCATTGTTTTTTAACATTAGGGGACTAGCAGACTGCCAAGTTACAACTGCCATAAAAAAATAAAATAAAAAAAATGGAGGAGATGTGGTTTGTGCCTCTGTTGTTACCATTAGGATTAATTTCTCCACAGTATCTGTAGCTACATAGATCAGTGAAAACTGGTTTTAAAGCAATTTTACTGCTTGTAAAGACTTTATAAATACTTTAAAGGAGAATTAAAGCCAAATCTATCCGGCAATCTGAAGGGAACTTATCTGGTGCGCCAACATAATTTGCACTTGATAAAGGGAAGCACCTGACCATGCGCATGACCCTGATGAAATGTTCCTATTGTGGAGCTCAAGCAAAGCTAAATTGTTGCACTGACACGCACCCCACCCCTTGTATGACTTGTGATAGCACTAGTCTCAGGCAAGCATCTGGACAAGAGACAAGTAATTAGGTATTCACCTATCAATATGCGCCAAAGTATTACATGCACTTTGTTCCCTAGAGGTCAGAAGAAACAGACAATGTATCTAATGAAATGTCTTCTTTAATAAAATTAAGTCAGTTGGTCATCTTAAATATATGTTCCAGCCAAACATGAACCACTTCAATTCAAACACACTGCCGTGCATCTCTATTTGTCATCTAGGCATTCATCTTGTGCAGCTGAATGCCCTGCTCACCAAATCCCAACGTTTACTAGTTTTTTATTTACTAAATGGCAATGAACCCGAGTCTGCGGTAAACGGAGGCTCTGTGTACGCTGAGACCTGCATTGACCTGTTTCTGTAGGACATCAGCCAATCTGTACTCTAGCAGTTCTTGTGGAACTTTATTAAAAGACTTATGATCATTATACCAGCTTATTTTGAAAAAAAAAAAATGATTTTTGGCAAAATACATGAATAAAGATGTCTTTAAATTTTGCTAAAGTAAAATGTGGAGATAAAGTACAGTAAGACAAAGTTTCTTGAGGCTCCTGGAATTGCTTTTGCTTTTCCAAACGTGGGCCCGTCCCCCAGTCTCAAGGCTCCCACGCACTACTCACAGATGGAATGTGACATTCCTGTAATTAACATATAATAAGCTGGAAGAAAAGACATTATTTAGCACTGTAGTATCAGAGGAGGCAAGCACAAATACTATCAATCTAATATTAACCTTTAATTTCTACTTATGCTTGCAGTGGTTACTTGATCTTCCTACCATTGCAACAATTGCCAGGAACCCAAAGCCATCGTGACCACTCATCCTGATTCCTGACCCTTTATTACAGCACTCTTTGGCCTTGTACACACGATCAGTCCAAACTGATGAAAACGGACTGAAGTTCAGTTTCATCAGTCCAAACCTACCGTGTGTATGCCCCATCGGACTTTTGTCCTTCAGATCAAAGTTTTAGAACTTGCTTTAAAATTGGACTGATGGACGCCTGACCGATCAGTCAAAACCGATGGTTAGTACGCAAAAGCATCGGTTCAAAACCCGCGCATGCTCAGAATCAAGTCGACGCATGCTTGAAAGCATTGAACTTCGTTTTTTTCAGCACGTCGTTGTGTTTTACGTCACTCAACGTTGGATTCAATCGGTTTTTGAACTGATGGTGTGTACGCACATCAGACCATCAGTCTGCTTCATCGGTGAACCGATGAAACTGAACTTCAGTCCGTTTTCATCAGTTTGGACTGATCGTGTGTACAGGGCCTTTGTGTAATTCCAGTGTATTATATAACACTTTATACAGAACATAACTAGTTATGCTCTCAAGAGTAACTTGCCATTTAAAGTGAGCTTGTATCAAGAAAAATAATTCTGAACTTTAGCCCTACAGAACATAAGGAGCCCAGATGTACTTTCAAAATGCATGTTTTTTTTAGAGTACAGAAGCTCAACTTTGTGCTGATTTGATAATCCCAACATTCATATTAGTCAGCACACCATGGATCACAAATGTTCGAAAGGCTATTTTTATTAAAGAATGATCACATCACAGAAAGAGAGGTGCAATGTTTCGGAGCCGCACAGTACCCCTTCGTCAGGCCTGACAAAGGGGTCCTGCGTGGCTCCGAAAAATTGCACCTTTCTTTCTGTGATGTGATCATTCTTCAATAAAAATAGCCTTTAGGGTGACATTTGTGATCCATGGTGTGCTGGAAAATACAAATGTTGATCTATGGTGTAACGGACACATGCATGCTGCCGAGACAGTTAAAATCTTCGTGCAGGGGGACTACAAGGAACTGCATGGCTTGTCACAAATGGATGTACCACATTGTATTCTGAGCTCAAAGGGTTAATTGGACAAGTCTCTTTCATTGCTGGAATGCTAATGTTCCCTTCGCATACCTAATGAACCCTCTTTGTGTGCAGGTAAACAGCCCCCCTGTGAGGTGTATGCTGATGGGGATTATGTGTGAGTGATAATTGTTTTAAAGGTTAATTGAATTCTATGTGCCTGGCCAGGAAATGTTAAGTGGGGTGAGGTGCCGAAGCGTCTAGAAACTGGCCAAGTGATTAATTCAAGGAGATGTCATTGTTTCAGGGGGTCTGTGTTGAAGCCCCCTACTGGGAAAAGGGGAGGGCGGAAACTGTCATTGTTCTTGTAACAGTTGTAACCAGATATAAGCAGGTGAAATATGCCAAATAAAGTCAGTCTACTTGACCCTTCAAACGTAGCACGTCTCGTTTCTTGGAAGGGCGTTCGATGGGATATACCGGCGGTACCTGCATATCGCAGCTTGCCAGGGAAAAGGACGTCTCCAACGGCCGATACCCCTCACTACCAGTGGGTAGCCGTTACATATGGTTTTTTCCGTTTTCCAGCTGGATTTTGCTGCAGCACCCATTACTTTCAAGCCTGATCCAGGAACGTGTGCGATGGAAATATAAGCATTGATTTAATCCCCAAACATATACCACTGTCCCACTATCCAATGCAAAAGACTCATGCACTACATTGCATCGCATAATTTATGCATTGCCATTCATTTTGAATAGTACCCCACCTGATATACACACATCATGATGTGCACAAGTGATTTCTTCTGCATTGAAACACATTAAATATGAATTGGATGCTGTAATGCAGCATACCACAAAAAATCTACTTTTAACATTCACATTGGCCCAGCTTATTTAACTGTAATTACTGATATGAAACATACAGGTGTGTCTCAAAATGACTGTAGTCATCTAGTCCACATACAGGAACCACTTTTCCTTCCCCTCTGGTAAACTGAACACAGGCTCATTAGGCACCTCTGCCATTCAAAAAATCTTGTAATATTTTCAAAGAATACAAGGCTTTCCCTGATTAGACAAGATGTAGAAGAGGAGCTGATGACATCACAATGAATCTACCTTTGTCCAATTGGAGAATGTCTTGTGTTCACAGAACAGAACTTACAGTTCCTACTTACTTACAGTTTGTCACTGGCTGGATATGTATGGATATGTATGATGCATGCAGTACTGTGGGTTCTATGCCCTATTGTAGAGTATGATATAGCAGAAATATGATCCCCCTTGGCAAAAAAAATCACCAACATCCAACCAAAGTTATTTCATAAACAACCTCCTACATCAAAACATGGTAAATATAGAGGCCCAGATTCTCAAAGGTGATACGACGGTGTATCTCCAGATACGCTGTCGTATCTCTGAGTCTGAGCCGTCGTATCTATGCGCCTGATTCTTAGAATCAGTTACGCATAGATTTGTATTAGATCCGACCGGTGTAAGTCTCTTACGCCGTTGGATCTTAACTGCATATTTACGCTGGCCGCAAGGGGCATGTACGCTGATTTACGCCTAGAAATATGTAAATCAGCTGGATACGCGAATTCACGAACGTACGCCCGGCCGACGCAGTACAGATACGCCGTTTACGTTAGTCTTTTCCCGGCGTAAAGTTACCCCTGCTATATGAGGCATACATGCGGCGTACCAATGTTAAGTATGCCCGTCGTTCCCACGACGAAATTTGAAAATTTTACGTCGTTTGCGTAAGTCGTCCGTGAATGAGGCTGGACGTAATTTACGTTCACGTCGAAACCAATACGGCCTTGTGGCGTACTTTGGAGCAATGCACACTGGCATATGTCCACGGACGGCGCATGTGCCGTTCGTTAAAAAACGTCAATCACGTCGGGTCATGGTTAATTTACATAACACACGCCCACCTCTTCACAATTTGAATTAGGCGGACTTACGCCGGCCTATTTATGCTACGCCGCCACAACTTTCGTTTGAGAATACGGCACTTGCCTGTAAAAGTTGCGGAGGCGTAATGTAAATAGGATACGTTACGCCCGCACAAAGATACGCCATTCTACGTGAATCCGGGCCAGAGTCTTCATAAAAGTGATACAAAAATGGCAACCACCCCAATTTATAACTAGCTTTAGAAGTACATGGAAGGGCTTTGCACCACACAAAAAAATCATTTATTCGTTGCTATATATGATACAATATGGAGACTCTCAAAACTTGAGTTAGGACTGCACTATACAGACGGATCTTGATGAGGCAGTGCGGCTTCCACATATACTTACAACTGTTGTGCAACTGAAACCTCTGTTTTTAACACAAATTGTTAATGTAATTTTTTTTGTAGGTTAGCTGGTCTGTGTGCTTGGAAAACTTTTCTTTGTTTGTGAAAATCCCTCCCATGTTCACCTTAACTTAAAAGCTGGTTATAAATTGGAGTGGTTGCCATTTTTGTTTTGCTTATTTTCTGGAATTGAATACCTTTGGCTGCCTGCAGTGAAAAAAAAAGGGCTTCCAAGAGGCGCTGGAACTTTGATATGAGTTTAAGGAATGTAGGGAGAGGGAAAAAAGCATTTGAAGAGCCCACTGGCTCAGGTTAGGCTTCTCACAACAGGCAAGGCTACCTTATAATCTTCTTTCTCTATAATCTATATATGGAAGGAGCGCCAGACCAAAAGATAAGAGTCCAAATTCACTTATTGATTGCTGTGTTAAAGGACAGCCATGCGTTTAGGGGGTCAAAGGAACTCCCCCTTCATCAGCGCTACAATAAAACATTTTATAATGTAAATATAATTGTGACTGATAAAATCATAAGCCCAACAATCATAAAACATCATGGATAACATACATATACACGTGCGTAAACACATGTGCATCCAAAAATGATCTTGTTGGACTGCTAGTGTGTCGCTACACCGTTAACCACTTCAAAACCGCACGCTGTCATATGACGTCCAAAAAGGGGATCTCTTATCCCGGGTGGACGTCATATGACGTCCTGTACTTTGTGCAGGGATATCTAAATGATGCCTGCACCTAGAGGCACCATTCAGATATAATTTTCTTCAGGCGGCGATCCTGCGCGCCGTAAGAATGATCATAGCGGCGGTTCCACCGCTTGATCGTTCTTATAGGCGGCAGAAGGGGACAACCCCCCTCCCACCGCCATCCGGTGCTTCTCCGGGCTCTCCTGTGCCATCAGGGGCCCGGAGAGATGATCGCCGTCCGTTGGATGTGAAGCATAGAGATGACTAATGACCAGATGGTCACCAGTCATCTCTATGACTGTCGGAGGCCCGGGCGCGATGTGATGACGTCACGCCCGGGTACCTGTAAGTAAACAAACCGCAATTGCGGCTAGTAAGAATGAGATCTGTGAATATTATTGACCCTGCATCTCTCCTTAAAGAGGACCTGTCACACACTATTCATATTACAAGGGATGTTTACATTCCTTGTAATAGGAATAAAAGCGATTGGAAAAAAAAAATGTAAAAAAAAAAGTGTAAAAAATAAATAAGTAAAATAAAAAATAAATAAATAAATAATTAAAACGCCCCTGTCCCCAGTAGCTCACGCTCAGAAGCGAACGCACACGTAAGTCCCGCCCACATATGTAAACGTCGTTCAAGCCACACATGTGAGGTGTCGCCGCGTGCGTTAGAGTGTGTGCAACAATTCTAGCACTAGACCTCCTCTGTAACTCTAAACTGGTAACCTGTAAAAATTTTAAAGTGTCGCCTATGGAGATTTTTAAGTAACAAAGTTTGGCGCCATTCCATGAGTGTGCGCAATTTTAAAGCATGACATGTTAGGTATCTATTTACTTGGCGTAACATCATGTTTCATATTTTACCAAAAAATTGGGCTAACTTTACTGTTTTGTTATTTTTTAATTCATGAAACCATTTTTTTTCCAAAAAAAAGGCGTTTGAAAAATGATTGCGCAAATACCGTGCAAGAGAAAAAATTGCAATGGTCGCCATTTTATTCCCTAGGGTGTCTGCTAAAAAAAACATATATAATGTTTGGGGGTTCTGAGTAAATTACTAGCAAAAGATTGATGATGTGTACATGTAGGAGAGAAGTGCCAGAATAAGCCCGGTATGGAGGTGGGTTTTAAAGCCCTGTATTGAGGTGGTTAAGGAGGAATGGACTGCATCTAGGCATACCTGCCTTTAATTTTCCCGCTGCTGTATACTGTATGCTCCAATAGGGAGACTCTCAAATATAAAAGTAAGGACCACACTTTACAGAGGGGCATTGACAAGGTAGTGAGGTTTCAACATATATTTGCAAATGTTGTGCAACTAAAACATCTGTTTTTAACACTCATTTTTGGACAGTGCCATTTTGTTTTTTTGCAGGTTAGCTGGTATGTGTACTGGGAAAGAAATGTTTGTGCTGTATAAAAAGTGAACTACTACTATTGCAGCCCAAGAACTTCTTTAGGTTTGGCTGGGAGTCCTCCTTGCCTTCTCCTTTGTGTCCTCTGCAGTCCCCTGGGGAATCATGTCTGTTTGGGTCATTACACATGTCCAATATATATTATTCTCACACTGTCTGAAGAAGCACAGGTCATCTGTGAAACACATTAACAATTAATGTCACCAGTCTACCGTGTTATCCCTTATGCACTTGTGAAGACAGACTTCCCTGGCTTACAATACATCCAAAGAGCTATAGGTAAATAGAAACAGGCATTTTATTGGCAGTGCTCTATACATTCTGACAGTGTTTATGTTTGATGCATAGGATTTTAATGGTATTACATTTTTATGAATTGTAACTAAAAGCAATGTTTTATGAGAATACATTTTTTTTTCTTGTGTATTGATTGACACCTCAAAAATCCCTTACAAACTACCCTTTTTGTTAACCACTTACCCCCCGGACCATATTGCTGCCCAAAGACCAGAGTACTTTTTGCGATTCGGGACTGCGTCGCTTTAACAGACAATTGCGCGGTCGTGCGACGTGGCTCCCAAACAAAATTGGCGTCCTTTTTTTCCCACAAATAGAGCTTTCTTTTGGTGGTATTTGATCACCTCTGCGGGTTTTATTTTTTGCGCTATAAACAAAAATAGAACGACAATTTTGAAAAAAATGAATATTTTTTACTTTTTGCTGTAATAAATATCCCCCAAAAATATATAAAAAAACATTTTTTTTCCTCAGTTTAGGCCGATACGTATTCTTCTACATATTTTTCGTAAAAAAAAATCGCAATAAGCGTTTATTGATTGGTTTGCGCAAAAGTTATAGCGTTTACAAAATAGGGGGTATTTTTATGGCATTTTTATTAATATTTTTTTTACTAGTAATGGCGGCGATCAGCGATTTTTTTTTTGGTATTGCGACATTATGGCGGACACTTCGGACATTTTTGACACATTTTTGGGACCATTGGCATTTTTATAGCGATCAGTGCTATAAAAATGCATTAGATTACTATAAAAATGCCACTGGCAGTGAAGGGGTTAACACTAGGGGGCGGGGAAGGGGTTAAGTATGCCTGGGTGTGTTCTTACTGTGGGGGGGGGGGGTGGCCTCACTAGGGGAAACACTGATCCTCGGTTCATACAGTGTATGAACCGAAGAAAAGCATTTCCCCTGCTGACAGGAACGAGAGCTGTGTGTTTACACACACAGCTCCCGTTCCCCGCTCTGTACCGAGCGATCGCGTGTGCCCGGCGGCGATCGCGCCCGCCGGGCACACGCACGGGAGTCGGGGGCGAGCGGGGGGCGCGTGCGCGCGCCTCCGGCGGCGCGCGTGCGCCCCTAGTGGCGGCTAAAGGGTAGGACGTCATAATACGTGATCTCGCCTAGGAGAGCCACCTTGTGGACGTATTATGACGGTGCGGCGATGGCAAGTAGTTAATAGCTTTCATAGAAATTACAGTAAAACCTTGGATTGTGAGCATAATTCATTCTGGAAACATGCTTGTAATCCAAAGCACTTGTATATCAATGCGAATTTTCCCCATAAGAAATAATGGAAATTCGGATGATTCGTTCCACAACCATTTATTCATAAATCTTTCAGGTTTATAGTCCATATATAAAGATTATAGCAATGTGATAGGTTGTGTAACCATAAAATATCCATCCACAAATGGAAGCCTCCACAAGGGGATTAGTACCTTGGTTTGAGAGTAACTTGGTTTGAGAGCGTTTTGCAAGACAAGCAAAATTTTTTAATAAATTTTGACTTGATGTACAAGCGATGTCTTGATATAAGTAGCGTCATGTCACAACTGAGTATACAAGAGAAGAGAGGGGCCTCCAAGTGTAGCAATATGGTTACATTTAATGAAGGTACAACATTTAGAAACTCACATGGTTGATGATTAAAAGAGGCGCATCTAAGTATGCAGGGATTCGGGGTAAAGCGATCCACATAGACCAGGTATTACCCTATAGCAGTGATGGCGAAACTTGATGGAACTACATTTCCCATGATGCTCATGCTCTCTGCAGTGTAGTTGAGCATCATGGGAAATGTAGTTCCAAAACATCAGGGGTGCCAAGGTTCGTCATCACTGCCCTATAGGCTTACCAGATAGCCATGACTCTCTAGTAACAGAAAGGTCAGAATGCCCATTAACCCTAAAGGGCTCATTGGAATCTTCCCTCCCAGGCCTTAGAACATTTGGTATACTCCACTCCATATGAAGGGTATCTCCAGAGAAATTCCTTGATCATACATCCATGTGTTGCCAAAAATATAAATGGTTCAGCACAGTGGTGTAGTGGTTAGCACATTCGCCTAGCAGTAAAAGGGTTACTGGTATGAATCCCAACCACACTACCTGCTTGAAGTTTGCATGTTTTCCCTGTGCCTGCCTGGTTTCCTCCCATACTGAAATACATGCTGGTAGGTTAACTACTTGCCGACCAGCCGCCACAGTCATACGGCGGCAGGTCGGCTCCCCTGAGCGAGGTCACGTAGATCTACATCACCTTGCGAAGCGGGCACTAGGGGCGCGTGCCCAGCGGATACGATCACCGCCAGGCACCCGCGATCGCTCGTTACAGAGCGAGAACCGGGAGCTGTGTGGAGCTCCGGTCCTGTCAGGGGGGGAAATGACCTATCGTCTGTTCATACAATGTATGAACAGCGATTTGTCATTTCCCCATGTCAGTCCCACCCCCCCTTCAGTTAGAACACACCCAGGGAACATGATTAACACCTTCCTCGCCCCCTAGTGTTAAACCCTTCAATGCCAGTGGCATTTTTATAGTAATCAATGCATTTTTATAGCACCGATCGCTATAAAAATGCCAATGGTCCCAAAAATGTGTCAAAAGTGCCTGAAGTGTCCGCCATAATGTCGCAGTACTGATAAAAATTGCTGATCGCCACCATTACTAGTAAAAAAATTAAAAATAATAAAAATGCCATAAAACTATCCCCTATTTTGTAAACGCTATAACTTTTGTGCAAACCAATCAATAAACGCTTATTGCGATTTTTTTTACGAAAAATATGTAGAAGAATACGTAAAGGCCTAAACTGAGGAAATTTTTTTTTTTTATATATTTTTGGGGGATATTTATTATAGCAAAAAGTTAAAAATATAATTTTTTTTCAAAATTGTCACTCTATATTTGTTTATTGTAAACTAAAAACCGCAGAGATGATCAAATACCACCAAAAGAAAGCTCTATTTGTGGGAAAAAAATGACGCCAATTTTGTATCGCAAAAATCACTTGACCAGCAATATGGTCCGGGGCTGAAGTGGTTAATTAGCTCCTGTCTAAATTGGTTCTAGTATGTGTTTGAATGTGAGTTATGGACCTTAGATTGTAAGCTCCTTGAGGGCAGGGACTGATGTAAATATACAATGTATATGTTAATTGACAGCACTACAGTATATAAGTACCTGAAATAAAAACATTTTTTATAGTGTTGGAGATAGCACAACATGTTCTCTTTATATTTAGTCACATCACTAACCTGTAATGAAGTATGTCCCATGTTGTAAAGACAGCTGGATCCCGGAGAAATCTTCACTGCAGAGATGCCTGTCCTCTTCCTGTCTCTGAGCATCCAGTATTGCAATGGTTAACAGCTTCGAGTCTTCGGGCAGAACAGCAGTACAGATGGTTCATCAAGCACACGCCCCCTCCCTTCTCATTAAGAAAATATATTTTATTGATTATACTGCTTGTAACCCAATCTGTGAATTGGAGGGGGAGGAATCAGATCAGTCACAGGATTCTCTCCCCCATTCACAGATTGTGTTTCTGGGCAGTATAATCAATGAAAAAACTTTTCTCAATGGAAGAGGAAGAAGGAGGGGGCGTGTCCCTGATGGACCATCTGTGCTGCTGTTCTGCCAGAAGCTGGTAACTCTTGCAGTGCTGGAAGTTCAGAGAAGAGGACAGGCACCCTACAGTGAAGATTTTTCTTGGATCCAGCTACCTGCACAACGTGGGACATACTTTATTATAGGTAAGCGATTTAAAGTGGAGTTCCACCCATTTTTTTATGTTTGTCTGTGCTGCATGCCCTAATCTCATAGTGTTCAGAATGGAAAATTTTTATTTATTTTGTTGCTTGTTTTATTTTATATTGTAGTCCTTCATTACTTCCTCCTCCTTATTAGCCTAGGCTATTAAGTCACAAGGCTATTCGCAAGGGTTTCTGGGATAGGCATCATGTATCCCAGTAGTCCCTGCAAATAGCCTATTTGCATAGAGAAGGGGCGGCAACTTCCTCTGACACTCCCGTTGCTATGGAAACCTGACTGAAACCTATTACATCGCTTGTGCAGCACTGAGCATGTGCGAGATCTGCAAGGCTGAAATCCAGGAAGTCATACAGTCTGGCTTCATGATACCCACACTTAAGATGGCCACGGTCTATTTCTAGATTATAAACTAACTAAATGCTCTAACAACCTAACAAAACGGACCTTAGTTTACAGACTAACTTTACTAGACTACATTAAGCTTGTGTATTACTGGGGTATTTATATTTAAAAAGTGAAATTGTGTGTGGAACTCCCCTTTAACTAAGACTGTAGGTATTTTGTTAGCTAAACTTTTGCTTTAAATGTGTGTCTAAAAATGACTACATGTAACACATAATCAGCTTCCCGTTAAGTCTTCCATAAGAGCACTGTGGAGCTACATCATCCAAGGGGTTAAATCATAAATGTCAAAGTTTCCATTACACTTTGAAATAGAACTAAAAATATTTCGGAATTAGGATTCCCGTGTGTCATGCTACAATCATAGAGAAGATTAGGCAGAAGCTTATCATTCATGTGAAACCAGGACAGACTAATACCTCAAAGCCCGGGGCAAGTATAGATCATTCCATATGCAGGAGCAGAAGATTCCTTTCAGCTCTGACTTCTCTAGAGTGTGAGAAGACAGAACAAGAAGAGAACTGATTGATGTAGAAATGGCTGACAGCAAAAGAGGTCTTGTTTATAGCTGGGAAAGATCTGTCAAGTTAAAGTAAAAGAGTGCTAACTGCAGCATAGGCAAAAATTTCACATTTTCTATCTTTTATGACAAAAGCTTGTAGAGAACCTCGGTTTTGATCATCTTTGAGTAACATGTGCATTCATATTCGTACTACCCAGGGGCGTAACTAGAAATCACAGGGCCCCATAGCAAAATGTTGTATGGGGCCCCCCAGAGCCGCCCTAGTGTCAATGCAGCGTGACCTGTGCCCCATACAGCGTGACCTGTGCCCTATACAGCGTGACCTGTGCCCCATATAGCGTGACCTGTGCCCCATATAGCGTGACCTGTGCCCCATACAGTGTGACCTGTGCCCTATACAGCGTGACCTGTGCCCCATATAGCGTGACCTGTGCCCCATATAGCGTGACCTGTGCCCAATACAGCCTGGCCTGCCTGTGCCCAATACAGTCTGAACTGCCTGTGCCCCATATAGCGTGACCTATGCCCAATACAGCATTGCCTGTGCCCAATACAGCCTCACCTGTGCAGAGGAAGAGGCAAGCCGGCCGGATCAGCAGAGAGCGGGATTCCCCGCTGTAATAGCTTTCATTTGAATTTCCCGACTTCACGGGGCTCATCGTCACATAGCCCCACCTCTTAGCCCAACGCCTTTGATGACGTCACATGTCCGACACTGGACCGGCGTTCTGTCGATCAAAGGTGCCGGACCAAGAGGTGGAGCTATGTGACATGAGCCCCGGGAACACTGGAAGTTCTAATGAAAGCTATTACAGCGGGCAATTCCGCTCTCTACTGATACGGACAGCCAGGGGCGGACTGACAACTCATGGGGCCCCCGGGCAATAGGAGATTATGGGGCCCCCAGGCTTAGAGATGGCCACCATCTTTTTTTTTATGCAACATGAATGTGGGCAAACCCATGCGGAGAGGCACCAAGCTCCGTGACATGCTGAGTGGCTTAGAGTTGGTGACCCACTAAATTCACCAGAAGCCTCTCATGGGCAAACAATTGCAGCCTCACTGTGCCCCATTAAATGCAGCCACTGTGCCCCATCAAATGCAGCCAACTGTGCCCCATCAAATGCAGCCAACTGTGCCCCATCAAATGCAGCCAACTGTGCCCCATCAAATGCAGCCAACTGTGCCCCATCAAATGCAGCCAACTGTGCCCCATCAAATGCAGCCAACTGTGCCCCATCAAATGCAGCCAACTGTGTTCCATCAAATGCAGCCAACTGTGTTCCATCAAATGCAGCCAACTGTGCCCCATCAAATGCAGCCAACTGTGCCCCATCAAATGCCGCCAACTGTGCCCCATCAAATGCCGCCAACTGTGCCCCATCAAATGCAGCCATTGTGACCCTCAGCCCCCCACATGGGGCACAGTTGGCTGCATTTGATGGGGCACAGATGCAGCCACCGTGCCATTAAATGCAGCCACTGTGACCCTCAGCACCCCCCCCCCTGTTGTCTGACCAACACTTGCCCCATCTTGGTGGCAGGTCAAGCAGTGGGTGACGGCGTGAGATGTGGGACGGGCAGCGGCGAGCTGCTTACTCCCTGCACCTCTTCTTTTCTCCTGCTAGGCGTCCAATAGGAGCGCCTGTCCTTTCAGCCAATCACATGATGGGTATCAGACCCGCACTTCCTGATTGGTGGAGAGCCGGTTCATTGTTAGAAAAGCAAACATCAATTTGCTTTTCTAAACCCACCTGGATGGGCTCTGAGTGCTCTGCGCTCCAAGCCCACCCTAATGTGAAGCCTATTAGAGCCTAGGGCTCTAATCAGATGCTTCAAAACCCCCCCCCCCCCCGCAATTTAGGCACCCAGCGTCCTAAAAGGGGATGGACACCTGAATTGGGGGTGGCCATGGATAGATTCATGCAATGCATGAATCTATACATTCTACATAGAGGGGGTGGTGCCCTTAATGGATGGACCGCATATATATATATATATATATATATATATATATATATATATATATATATATATATAGTGAGAAGTGCCTTGCTTCTGGGAGAAGGATGTGCTGAACTTCTCCAATCTCTGCTACATCTCCCTACTCATCACCTGCCCACCAATACACAGGCACAGCCTCCTCTCCTGTATTACCACATGTGAGCTGCTGGGGCACTACAAGTACCAGCATGGCAGAAGGGGCAGCAGCAGTGTGTTCTATCAGGATGATTTTTGGAAAAAAAGTGCTGGTGTGTGTATATATAGATATATATTTATCGATATACACACACACCAGCACTTTTTTTTCCAAAAATCATCCTGATAGAACACACTGCTGCTGCCCCTTCTGCCATGCTGGTACTTGTAGTGCCCCAGCAGCTCACATGTGGTAATACAGGAGAGGAGGAGGCTGTGCCTGTGTATTGGTGGGCAGGTGATGAGTAGGGAGATGTAGCAGAGATTGGAGAAGTTCAGCACAGAATGGCACTTCTCACACACAGATAAACGATCTAACAGCAAGAGGAGCCCTGCTGCTACACAGCCTCCCCCTCCCCCTCCTCACCAGGATAGGTAAGCACTGATAATACAATTCTTCCAGCTTACCTTTTATGAGGCAGCAATCCACCCCACACTGCAGGCTGTCCCCTCCTCCCTCTCATCTCTCCAGCAGTCGGCATCTCCTGCTCGTATGTCAAAAAAGCCGCGCTGGAGAAGGGGGCGTGTACACTGTGCTCCCATTGGCTGAGAAGGCAGTGAAGAGGCGGGGCAGCTACAATCTCGAGATTTGTACATCAAAATGATGTCGGTAGTGGCCAATTCAGTGATAGATGTCATAAAAACACTGATACCAACAAACTGTCCCTGCTTTTACCAAGGCTGGCAACCCTGATGGGGCCCCCTAGTGGCCAGGGGCCCTCAGCTCGCCTCTTCTTCTCCTCTCTCTTCCCTTCACCGGGCCCCCCTGATCCTCACTCGGCTGCGGGCCCCATAGCGCCCGCGTGGGTTGCTATGGCGGTAGTTCCGCCACTGGTACTACCGCTTTTTCAAGGGATAGGGGAATGAGGGTGTAAAATATGGGAGAGTCAAGGAATCAAAAGCTCTGTGATGATCTCAGGGAAGGCCCAAAATAGCAGGAATAAGTTTTTAGCTGATCTGGTCTACGCCGGGAATGTCCATTGGCAGGAGACAGTTACTGCAAAGCTTTGAATGTTTTATTTGAAGAACTGGGAACGGGGTATAGAGGAAGTAGGGTACTGGAAAGTTTTTCTCTTGCCAACGGCTGCAAAATCCAGGAGGTTTCTTGTTCTGTGCAAGTGCCAACAATCCGGGAGCCTGGCTTTCAAGTGATTCTACACTGTATAGAAGAAAGAAAACCATTTAGGCATATACCCTCTTGGGATAAACAGTATCAGCAGCCTCAGATAGATCCGGATGAGAGGTGCTGACTGCCAAGGGGTGAGTGAGCGCACCATCCATCCCTGTCCAGAGCAGCCATGAGAAACTTTGGGGCCCCTTACACAGCTTTAGGCCTGGGCCCTCCCAGGGCTGACCACCAAGATTCCTAAGGCCCCATGCACACGGGAAGCAATTACAAACACCTCTAAACTCACGTTTTCAAAGGCAAAAACCGGCGTTTAAAACGCCCGTTTTTGCCGCGTTTTACCGCATTTGCGGCTGTCAGCGTTTATCTCAAAGACATTGTAGACCCTCCCAAAGCTTTGAAACGCAAAAAAAAAGCTTCTGAACCCAAAATTTTGCGTCTGAAAAAACAGACATAAACCCAACTGCTTTAAAACGCAAAAAAAAACGTGAATGTGTGCATGGACACAGAGGATAACATTATTGTGTTCAGGGGCAGTTGAAAAAAATGCCCAAATGCCTCTGAACTCGAGTTTAGCAGCGTCTCGTGTGCATGGGGCCTAAGGGTCTGCCCACTGGCCATCACAGAAAGGAAAGGAACAACTTCCCAAGGGACAGGGCCCCTTGGGACACCCGGGACCCCTACATCTGTATGGGCTGTACCCCACTGATGGCGGCCCTATCCCTGTCTGTGACTGAAGTTTTCCCCCAAACTCTCCTGCCTCTGAGTAAAACACTAAGCTAAATCAGGGTTCTCAGAGCACCCCTTACATCAGAGTTCCCCTTTACACCAGAGTTCTCAGTGTTCTCGCTTTCATCAGAGTCTTCTCCATACATCAGAGTTCTCAGTGTTCCCAAAGCATCCCTTGTGTTGGAGGCCCCAGAGTTCTCCCTTGCATCAGAGTCTGCCGAGTCCCCCCTTACAGTGAAAGGGAACTCTGCGAGTTCAGATGTAAAAGGGAAACTCTGTGGACTCTGATGTAAAGGGGGACTCTTGTTATTAACTTCATATGATTAGAAATGTTATTTAAAGGGGTTTTCCACCTTTTTTTTTAAGTTTATTAAAAGTCAGCAGCTACAAAAAGTGTAGCTGCTGGCTTTTAATAAACAGACACTTACCTGCTCCACGGCTCCAGCGACGCGCCGGCCGGAGCTCCGCTCCTCGCCCCCCTCTTCATTCTTAGTGTGGGCACCCGGCAGTGACAGCTTTCAGCTTCACGGCCGGGCACCCACTGCGCATGCGCGAGCGGCAGTGCGCATGCGTGAGCGGCGCGGCGCCAACCGATTGGACAGGCGCTCGCCTACAGGGAGGGGCTGTGAAAAGGCGATTAAGCTAATCGCCTTTCCAGCCCCTCGGCGGAAGGAGGAAGTGGGACAGGAAGTCCCCTTCTCCTGAAGCCCCCACTCCCCCCCCCAAAAAAATTACATGCCAAATGTGGCATGTAAGGGGGCGAGGAGTGGGTTAAGCGGAAGTTCAATTTTTAGGTGGAACTCCGCTTTAATAGCAAAATATATGCATAGTTTATACAGTGGAACCTTGGATTATGAGAATAATCCGTTCCAGGAGAATGCTTGTAATCCAAAGCACTCGCATATCAAAGCGAGTTTCCGCATAGAAGTCAAAGGATACAAAGATAATTTGTTCTGCATTGACTTCTATGGCATGTAATACCGCATGTGGCCAGAGGTGGGGGTGCTGGAGAGCTTCGGAAAAGGCTCGGACAGCTCGGCTGAATGCAGAAAACCTTGGAAAGGCTCGGGAACGGAGTATTTCCGAGTATTTCTGAACGACTCTGAACAGCTCATATAGTGCTCATATTGCGAAACGCTCGTTAACCGCGTTACTCGCAATCTGAGATTTCACTGTACTATAAAAAAAATTGTTGTATGCTGGGTTTGACTTGAAGAAAAGGTGGCATCCCTAGGGCTCAGCCTGGATGTATAAAGTTGATTAGTGCTCCTTTTCCTTGCACTGCTCCTACTGAACCTGTCATTAGGCACACACATGCAGGCACTGCATTAGAAACATTGAAGCAACACAACTAAGAAGTAACATGCAGTTGGCAATATAGAGTGAGTGTCTTGTTTTAATGTTAGACTTGTCATTTATTCCTTTGGTGTTTATCTATGCACTAAGGATTTGTGTGTGTGTGCGCTGCTGGAATTGTTTATAAAATTAGATTTTTGCTCAATTGACAGTGGGTGGTATCAATAGGGCAGAGGACAGAGACAGTAGAGCAAAGAATGGTGTCAGTAGGGTAGCGGATGGTGTCAGTAGTTTTTTTATTTTTATTTTTTTATTATTTTTTCCAATATATATATTTTTTCTTGAGGTTGGCAAGGAAAATTCACAGTCCACCGGTCATCTGCCCATGATTGACAGGTTGTCGAGCGAGCCCCAGATTAGGGTGTGCCCAGGCACATCCGACACACCCTGTGGGCACGCCTGTGTTTCTAATGTTGAGAACTTGGCTGGTCATAATAATCCTTTCACCTGATTAAGATAATGTAACAGCAGTAAAGCCCTGCGATGTAGCGACTTACTATTGGTTACAAACCTTTTGTTTTCTATTAAACAACATATTGGCTGTGGTCAGATCTTGAAAGGCTCACTGAATTGCAGGGTAAACACCAGTGTTAATAAAGTGCATTGAGCTATAGTCATCAATCCACTAGCATCCACAGGGTTAACCAGAACATATAGCAAAAAACAATCCCAGCACCAAAAACTTAAAAGGCTTACGACGGCGCAACGCCATTTGCGCCGTCGTAAGTCCTAATCTGGCCCGGCGTATCCATGCGACTGATTCTTAGAATCAGTTACGCATAGATATCCCTTAGATCTGACAGGCGTAAGTCTCTTACGCTGTCAGATCTTAGATGCATTTTTTTCCCGCCGCTAGGTGTCGCAGACGTCGTTTTCCCCATCGTCTATGCAAATTAGGTATTTACACGAGATTCCCGAACGTACGCGCGGTCCACGTAGAGAATTTACGACGTTTCCGTAGCTTTTGCGACGCGTAAAGTTGCCCCTGCTATATGAGGGGCAACCAACGTTAAGTATGGCCGTCATTCCCACGTCGAAATTTAAAAAAGTACGTAGTTTGCGTAAGTCGTCCGTAATTGCGCTGGACGCCATTTACGTTAACGTCGAAACCAATGACGTTCATGCGACTTCATTTAGCGCAATGCACGTCGGGAAATTTTAGGGACGGCGCATGCACAGTACGATCGGCGCGGGAACGCGCCTAATATAAATGATCCACGCCCCCTACCTGGATCATTTGAATTAGGCGGGCTTGCGCCAGAGAATTTACGCTACGCCGCCGCAACTTTACAGGCAAGTGCTTTGTGGATCAAGCACTTGCCCGTAAAACTAGCGGCCGCGTAACGTAAACGAGATACGTTACGGCCGCATAGTTTTACGCAGATCTACGAGAATCTGGCCCTTTGTGTAAAATTTTTTTTTTTATTTCTTATAAAAAAAGAAAGAAAAAAAAGCAGCACAGAATAAAATCTGAAAAAGTTCAAGCCAAACAGGTATTCCCTAAAACCAATCACAGACTGCCACAATAATACATTATAAACCAATCAGACAAGCACAATAGGTGATTGGCTCATGATTTATTGAGGGGGCAGTTTGTGATTGGTTGAAGGAGGATTTAAACATGTATCGTTGTGTTGTGTTTGTACCGTGTCTGTATGCTGTTCAACAATTCAAGATCTCAAGTCCACATAAACATTAGTATGTGAAGTACTACTTGCATTTAAATCAATTATGTTGTTAAATATGTCATTTTTGTGTTTGCTGTTTTTCTAGTTTTCCTGGGCTGACAGACAAAAAAGGGATAACAATTGCAGGGAAGAGAGAAAAATCCATACTTTGCAAAAGAGCCAATTCACATCAGTGATTTGTATTTTTGGTATGTAGGCATCTGTTTTGACATTCAAGTCAGTTTAATTGGTGTCCTTCAAAAACACATGGCACATAGCCAATGCAGTGTGTGTTCATGCAGACGGAACTAATGAAATGCAAGTGGGAAGTTGAAGCCCAAGTGAAACTTTAGCTTAAATTAGCGGAATACGCTCCAGGTGCATCGAATCAAAAGGGTTTCAAAAGTCTGATGCCCTGTACACACGATCGGTTCATCCGATGAAAACGGACCGATTGATTTTTTCATCAGATATCCGATGAAGCTGACTTTCATAAGTCTTGCCTACACACCATCAGTTAAAAATCCATTCGTGTCAGAACGCGGTGACGTAAAACACTACGGCGTGCTGAGAAATGAAGTTCAATGCTTCCGAGCATGCGTCGACTTGATTCTGAGCATGCGTGGATTTTTAACCGATGGACTTGCCCACAGCTGATCGTTTTTTTCTATCGTTTTTTTAACTATCAGATAATTAACAGGTTCTACGTTTTTTCACCGATGGGAAAAAAAACGATGGGGCCCACACACGATCGGTTCGTCCGATATCATCAGACGAACCGATCATGTGTACGCGAAATAACAGTTTGTATTCTTTAACCACTTCCTTACTGGGCACTTAAACCCCCTTCCTGCCCAGAGGACTTTTTGCGATTCGGCACTGCGTCGCTTTAACTGACAATTGCGCGGTCGTGCGACGTGGCTCCCAAACAAAATTGACGTCCTTTTTTTCCCACAAATAGAGCTTTCTTTTGGTGGTATTTGATCACCTCTGCGGTCTGTATTTTTTGCGCTAAAAACAAAAATAGAGCGACAATTTTGAAAAAAAATATTTTTTTTTACTTGTTGCTATAATAAATAGCAAAATTTTTTGAAAAAAAAATTTTTTTTACCCTCATGCCCCGTACACACCATCACTTTATGTGATGAAAAAAAACGACGTTTTTAAAAACGTCACTTTAATTGACCGTGTGTGGGGGAAAACGTCGTTTTATGTCTTGTGAAAAACGACCAAAAAAAATTGAAGCATGCTTCAATTTTATGTGTTGTTTTTCCAAACGTCGTTTTTTACTTCACAGAAATTGACCGTGTGTAGCAAAAAACGTTGTTTAAAAAGACGTTTTTACACCCGCCCATGCCCAGAAGCTAGTTATGAAGCGAGCTTCAATGGAAAAACGTGGTGGAACGTAACCTCGCTTTGCTAGAACATTGTGAGAAAAACGATGGTGTGTAGGCAACTTCGTCTTTGAAAATTGAAGTTTCAAAAAGGTAATTTTTTACTTCACAGAAAATTTCGTTTTTTTTCATCACATAAAGTGATGGTGTGTACAGGGCATCAGTGTAGGCCTATACGTATTATACATATTTTTAGTAAAAAAAATAAAATAAATCGCAATAAGCGACTGGTTAGCACAAAAGTTATAGCGCCTACAAAATAAGGGACAGAATTATAATTTTTTAATATTTTTTTTTTACTAGTAATGGCGGCGATCTGCGATTTTTATTGCGACTGCGACATTATGGCGGACACATCGGACACTTTTGACACATTTTTGGCACCATTCACATTTATACTGCAATCAGTGCTATAAATATGCATTAATTACTGTATAAATGTGACTGGCAGGAAAGGGGTTAACACTAGGGGGTGAGGAAGGGGTTAAATGTGTACCCTATATAGTGTTCTAACTGTGGGGAAAGGGGGGTGACTGGGGGAGGTGACCGATCTGTGTCCCTATGTACAAGAGACACAGATCGGTCTCCTCTCTCCCTGACAGGACGCTGTCATTGTGAGAGCCGGCAATGAGAAATGATCATCTCTCATTGGCCGCACAGATCACCTAGCAAACGGCCACTCCGATTGGCCGTTCACGGCGATCTGTAAATGGCTGTGTCCAAGGGACACGGCCAGCACAGAAGTTCCCCGCTGCGTGCTCGGGAGCGCGTGCGGGGAACGAGGAAAGGGGCGGCCGTAAAAAGACGGCGCCCCAGAGAAGTAGAACCACCCTGCGGCCGTATATAGTCGTACGGCCGTCGGGAAGTGGTTAAAAAGCAGCCACAGCTTGAGTGGAGAAGCCCTTTGCCTCCCTGCATGCTGTAGAAAAGGACTCTTGCTCTAGCAGTAGCCTCTCTGCAGAGTTCCCTACAGAGTATTCTATCCACCATTCTGCGCCGTGCCCCATGTGACAGCGCACAAGTCTACCTAATCTACAATATAAAGTGGAGACACTTAAACAGTGGTCCCTTGGTGGCTTCAAAGTAGGGGAAATGTGACTTAAAAATTAAGCTAACTGCTACAACTTGTAGTTAGTCTAGTGCCTCGTACACACGACCGGGTTTCCGTCGGGAAAACTGCCACGACAGCTTTTGACCGGGGAAACCGACCGTATATGTATGCTCCATCACAGTATTCCTGACCGGCAGGAAAGATGAGAACATGTTCTTTTTTTTCCCGCCGGGATTACCGGCGGTTTTTAAGCCGGCGGTTTACCTATGGGGAGAACCTACGGTGGAGCATACACACGGCCAGGTTTCCCGATCAAAGCTCTCATAGCAGTTTTCCTGCCAGGGAACCCGGCCGTGTGTAGGGGGAAAAAGCTACCGAGCAGGTTCTCTGTTTTCCCCCTTGGTTTTCCCGGCAGACTATTTACCGCCGGGAAAACCAATCGTGTGTACAAGGCATCACTTTACTTTCCCACAAGTTTTCTTTTAAATGTTATAAGGTTTTCATACTTGGGTAAGTGGTCCTAAGAATACTGGAAATGGAATAACAGTAAGATTAACTTCAAGGCATTTCACTTAATTATATAAATCTTTTTCTCTAGTTTAGGATATTGATATTAATGATACCACACTCCCCTAGCTTCTGCATTTCTTGTTTGACCAGTAATAGAGGAATCGTGTTCTTCGACACATTTCTTTTTATAACAGCCTCCAGCAAAAATAATGTACGGTAGTTTTATTTTAAAAGTTTTATTTTACATTTAAAATGTTTGGGCTGTGAAGATTCATTTCAGAAAGATAATATTCCTTTCCAAGTAATTAATATATTATGGACCAATCAATTATAGATACTGTATTTGAAGTTTTCCTAAACTGGGTTATGAAATTCTTTGATATTCTTCTCCACCCACAATAATTAAAAGGCACATTATTCATGGTATATGTAAATGTTTGAGAAATCCACATAACACTCCTCAGAAGTTCTCAGTTGTTACTCTTTTGATTCATACAAATGTAGAATGAAGAAATGGCATGTCAGCTCAAACACATGTTAAAAAATACATATGGTTGTTATTGTTAACAGATTAAAAAGATTTCCTTGCTTAAGACCTTACAGACCTGACTTTGAGACCTTACGGACCTGACTTTGAGACCTTTACGGACCTGACTTTGAGACCATACGGACCTGACTTTGAAACCTTTACGGACCTGACTTTGAGAACTTTACGGACCTGACTTTGAGACCATATGGACCTGACTTTGAGACCTTACGGACCTGACTTTGAGACCTTTACGGACCTGACTTTGAGACCATACGGACCTGACTTTGAGACCTTACAGGCCTGACTTTGAAACCTTTACAGACCTGACTTTGAGACCTTACGGACCTGACTTTGAGACCATACGGACCTGACTTTGAGACCATATGGACCTGACTTTGAGACCATACGGACCTGACTTTGAGACCATACGGACCTGACTTTGAGACCTTACGGACCTGACTTTGAGACCTTTACGGACCTGACTTTGAGACCATACGGACCTGACTTTGAGACCATACGGACCTGACTTTGAGACCATACGGACCTGACTTTGAGACCATACGGACCTGACTTTGAGACCATATGGACCTGACTTTGACACCATATGGATCTGACTTTGAGACCATATTGAGGTGGCTTTGATACCTTACGAACCTGACTTTGAGACCTTATCCTACTGGACCCAATTCACCTTCACTGACAAGTGCACAGAAGTACAAAGAACTCCTTGAGTGTGACACCATCATCTGAGGTCATCTTAGACCAAGGGGGCGGCTTTCTCCCCCCCTTACATTTTCTTAAAAAAACAGTAATACAGGGTCCTGTGTCTTACTATCAGCGACACGTGTTTGCCTGAAGTTACAGTGTCTACAAACTATGGTACAGTATATATACTGCAATTTTTATTTATTTATTTTTATACCAGTGATGGCTGCAATCAGCGACTTATAGCGGAACTGCGATAGTATGGCGACAATCTAACACTAACTGACACTTTGTTGGAACCGGTGACACTAATACAGTGATCAGTGCTAAAAATATACACTGTCACTGTACTATTGTCACTGTCTGGGAAGGGGTTAAACATCTAGGGCGATCAAAAGGGTAAATGTGTACCTAACCAGTGTTTATGTGTGTACTGTGAGGTGCTTTCACTAAGGAATGTGTCGGTTTTTATTCCCTACTTTGCAGAGAAACAAAAACAGACACATCCCCACTGATAGGGCAAAGCTCTGTGTTGTTTACATTGACAGAGCTCTGTCCTGTCTTCCTCCTCACCAATCAGTAGGTGCCAGCGAGCAATCATTGTCCAGCACCCGCTAATCAGCTTCTGTTGTGTCTAATCACAGCACAGCCAGTGCGCCGGTGGTGCAAATAGGAAATGTCTTCATACACAGATAGCTAGCTGTGCTGCTGCTGGGCAGGATTGAATGGATCACAATCCTGCCAAGTTAAATGTGCTGACCAGTGAGAACAGGGAGAGTCCCACCTTTCAGATCCCACTTTCCCGGACTCCCACCTCTCAGATCCTGATCCTGATTCATTTACATATGAAGGAAACCCCTTCATAATAACCTCCCATAGCTCTTCCTCTGTAGACTTGCAGTAATCCACTATTCTTTGGCCTGCTGCAAGACAGGAATGACACATTTATACCTGCTTTGTAGACTGAAGAATGATCTGCATGTAGCACTCTGGAGTTTATGCAGGGTTGCTCCTAACATATTTACTTGCCAAGAATAGTTCTCCTGGTTGATTGTTAGAGATCTATTGATTTCTCCCTAAGTTTGGCCTTGTTGCACTTTTCTCTTCTACCACTAGGTGGCCGGGTACTTGGTGGTACTAGATATGAAAAGGGCAACATAAGGTCAGGTTATGGGTATGTGGGGTGTCTCAGCCAATGGGCAGGGATTTTCTTGGATCCCTTGGCCTGCTGGGAGAGCATATATATTCGAAGGAGGTCAGGTGATCTGGGGTTTGTGCCACCTGGATGGCTGTCTTTAAGATTTTTCGCTTTAATATGTGACAACACAGAGGAATTCTCTATGTTATAATAGTAAAGATAATCGTAGATAGTTTGGCAATTCGCCCAGATAATGTTTACAGAATATAATCATAAATACTGATAAATATGTCTGGGACATAATTGGAACTAACATTAAGATTGTACAATAATACAGAAATATTTAGGCTACTTTCACACTTGGGCCACCCGTGCGTTAGCGCTAAAGTGCTGCTCGTTTTAGCAGCGCTTTTTAGCCAAAGAAGGGGTTAAAAATGCCGTGTTGCGGCGCTTCAGAAGCACTGCCCACTCATTGCAATGGGCAGGGGTGTTTTGGGAGCGGTGTATACTCCACTCCCAAACCGCCCCAAAGATGCTGTTTGCAGGACTTTTTCTAACATCCCGCAAGCACACCGCCCAAGTGTGAAAGCACTCGAGCTTTCACATTCGGGTGGCATGGGAGGCATTTTTCGGGCTCTTTACAGCTGCTATTTCTAGCGCTAAAATGCCTGAAAAATTCCTCAGTGTGAAAGGAGTCTAAGAAGGTGTGGATTACTAATAGGTGTCATTAAGAGTAATAAACATATGTCCATAAACAATTCTATGAAAGTGGGTTTGTCTTTAACCACTTGCTGACCAGCTCACGCAGATATACTGCGGCAAGCGGCAGGCTGGCAGTTCTGCGTGATTCACCGTACCTCGATGTCAATCGGTGACCCGCGACAGCCTAGTACAGAGGCAGAACTGGGATCTGCCAGTGTTAACAAAGCAGATCCCCATTATGATAGGGGACATGTCTGAGATCTTCTGTTCCCAGTGATCAGGAACAGTGATGTCATGTCCCATCCCCCCTACAGTTTGAACACACCTAGAGAACACATTTAACCCCTTGATCACCCCCTAGTGTTAACCCCTTCCCCTTCCCTTCCAGTGTCATTTTTACATTGATCACTGCATTTTTATAGCACTGGTCAATGTAATAATGTCACTGGTCCCCAAAAAGTGTCACTTTGGGTCAGTTTTGTCCGCCGCAATGTTGCATTACTAAAAGAATTAAAATAAAGTTCCTAAATCTATCCCATAGTTTGTAGAAACAAAAACTTTTTAGCAAACCAACCAATATACGCCTATTGCGATTTTTTTTTTTTTTTTTTAACAAAAAAAATGTAGAAGAATATATATCAGCCTAAATTGATGAATAAATGTGTTCTTTTATAAAAAAATATTTGGATATGTAAAATTGGCGCTGTTTGTTTATTTATAGCGCAAAAAAAAAAAACTCACATGTGATCAAATACCACCAAAAGAAAGCTCCATTTGTGGGGAAAAAAGGACGTCAATATTGTTTGAGTATAACGTCACACCACCGCGCAATTGTCACTTAAAGCTATGCAGTGCCGCATAGCAAAAAAATGGCCTGGTCATTAAGGGGGCAAATCCTTCCGGGGCTGAAGTGGTTAATGACGACAAGCAATGGGTGGACATTTTCCTGTTGATTTATATTGGTTTAATGTTGTAAACATTACCCGGTCATATCCTAATAATATAATGGATTTAAGATACTGAACCAGGAAAGAAAGGACTAGTGATGCATTATTCGGTGTCAATGTTTTGACCTCAATCTACGTGGCTCCTGGCAGGGCTCTGTGTGTGTCTGGGAATGTGTAACGGAGAGTGCCATCACAGGTTAGTGTAGGAGTAATATCTAGAGTACAAGTGATTGTAAAGCTTTAATTTTTTTTTTTAAATAACAAACATGTCATACTTACCTTCACTGGGCAGTTTGTTTTGCACAGTGTGGCCCCGAACACCGTATTCTGAGGTCCCTCTGCGGCATTCGCGGCTCCTCCCTGCATCGTATAACCCCCTAGGAGAAGTGCTCTCCCGGGGGGTTACCTTGCGGGCGCGCTCCTGAATCCATCATTCGCGTCCATAGAAATTCCAGTGCTCGGGTAAGTAAAACAGAGGGGGGGGGGGGGGGGGCCTGTCACTGGGAGGTGTTTTTTCACCTTAATGCATGGGATGTATTAAGGTGAAAAAAGGCGAGGCTTTACAACCCCTTTAATGATAGACAGTTACTTTTAACTTCTTGTAAGTAAGGTTGTAGCATCCTTTTCATACGCCACCTGGTTTCCGCCTCCACGCGTTACGCCACTACCCACGTGACTTTGGCAGGAAGTAAACAGGTGTGTAAGGTTACACTTCCTGCTGTACAGCACTCTGTTCACTGCACAGAGGAACAGTGTGATTGGTGGGAGCAGAATTCCAATACTCTCCTTTCATCACCTACATGAAGGCCCAGAAACACCCACAGTAATCCTAGGACCCTCCCACATCAACTCCCACAGCTGCTACAAGTGACTCTCATAGCCCGCCCTAAACTACAGAGGCTCAAATGATCATGGGACATTTAGTATAAGGACTGGTAAAAGAAGGAAACAGGAAGTCAGAGAACTTTGAAATTCAGCCAGGAGAAGGAGTTAGATCATAGGCAAAGAAACCTGCTGTATATAGCTAAAGGAGGTAGGTTACACACAATCTGACACAGGGGTTGTGATTTGATTAAATGCGCAATGCTTCTGTTGTTTTGGGGAGGAAAAGCTGGGGTTCTTCTTTAAATTGCAATACTACCTGTAATAATTTTTTCCTGCTTGGGTGGGCGGGATTCTTTAATGTTTTTAATGCTGCCTATCCTACTCCCTGCATAGCTCTAAATGAACTCATATAGAATTCATTGTGTGCATTCTTCACAGAATATAGTCACACGCTATGAAATGATAATCATTTAAATGAAAAATATGTCTTCAATTATGAATGCAATGGATGTTTTCCTTCACAATGCCCATGCCCTTAATTCACCCACCTTTTAACTTTCCTTTTTAATGTTTTTATTTGCAGCGAAACACTTCTATAATTTCCATTTGAATGAACTCTCTCACATCGGTGCATAGCCCAGATAATTCCATAATAACTTATTGCCTCATCAGACGAAGGCTCCTGGCGGAGTTGGACTCTTAAGAAATAATTACATGCCATTTTCTCCTTCCAGAAACTTGCTCACTGCTGTGTGGCAGCTACACCTCTGCTATTATTCCACAAAGCCGCGTGTTCTCTCCATACGCTGGAAACCATTTTAAAATGGAAAGTGGCAATGTATGTGCATGTGTAATGTTCGATGGGGTAATTCAAAAGCTCAGGGTTTAAATAAACATCACAATGAACCATTTATGTCTCCTTGCTCTCAAATTTTTTTTTTATTTTAGAAAATTAAAAAAAATGTATGAAAATACAAAAACTATGCCGTCTGTTTTGTTGCTATGGTAATAATTGTCAGATATTTAGAGATGTTCAAATTAACATCTCAAGTCTAAGCTTTTTGAAAGGATTTGGGGGTGGATAGATGTATTCTGTGCCAGGTGGTACACATGAATTTAGGTGCAAAAAAGGTGGCAAACATCAGGTCTAGTGCAAGGGTAGGCAACCTGTGGCACTCCAGCTGTTGCAGAACTACAATTGTAACTGCCAACCCCATCATGCCTCTGGGAGTAATTGTAACTGCCAACCTTGCAATGCCTCATGGGAAATGTAGTTCCACAATAGCTGGAGCGCAAAAGGTTGCCTACCCTGGTCTAGTGCAAAGTTATCAATGTGCATGTCCCATTCATCTTGCATGTCTCGAACGCGTGCACCGCCCTGAGACTGTACCCGGAAGTGACGCTCAGCTGTTTGCGCTCCACGGCTGCGTTCCACAGCGCCGAATGTGGCGTTTCTGCCTCCCCCAGTACCAGCGCTGTGATACCATCCAGGGACCTCCAGAGACACCGCCCTCGGCCCCCACTGTGTGGATTTACCAACACGCTGCCTGAAGCCTGTGAGAAGATCTCTCCAGCAGAGTCTATGCACTCCAGACGCCAGCCTCAGATGACACCAGTATTCCAATACCTGTATTGCCTGTATCTTTGTGAGTAACCCCTCATAAGATTTGTTGTCGTTTGTTCTTCTTATTAAACTCCATACTACGCTTAGAGGGCGCCGCTTTTTGTTTTTCTTATAGCCACACTTAATTACATCCGATCCGGCTAGAGCAGAGCTGGGTCCCAGCACTTCGGGTACCCTAAAAGCAACTGGGATATGCAGGGCTGGTGCTAGCACTAGGCAACTAGGAGAGTGAGTGCGTGACTTAAAGCGGTGGTTCACCTGAATTTTTTTTTTTTTAAAAGCCAGCAGCTACAAATACAGCAGCTGCTGACTTTTAAAAAATGCACACTTACCTGTCCAGGTCACCCTCGCCCTCGCGGTAGCTCGGCTCTCAGCTTCCCCCGCCGCCATCCTCGGTGAGGGAATCGGGAAGTGAAGCGCTGAGGCTTCACTGCCCGGTTCCCTACTGCGCATGCGTGAGTCGCGCTGTGCCGTTCCCACTGGTCCCTGCTGTGTTCTGGGAGCTGGGTTTTTCCCAGAACACAACGGGGGGGGGGTGACGCAGAGGGGCTGGACTCCCACCGGAGTCTATACCAGGAAGTGCCAGGAAGTGGTGCAAATACCTGTTTTATACAGGTATCTGCACCACCTCCATCCTGAAAGGTGTCAAATGTGACACCGGAGGGGGGGGGGGGGGGGGTTCCAAAAAGCGGAGGTTCACTTTTGGATGAACCATCCGCTTTAAACCAGCTGATATCCAGAATCAACAGAGACAACAGATTCAAGCTTCTCGGCCGGAAAGTGGTAATGTATGGATAAAAACCCCCAAAAATGTACCAAATAATTTCCCTTGAAGCGTTTACTGACTGTCTCTGGCTCTACTCTCGTGTTGTACCTGCAGTACATTGCAGGCAGGCGTCCTTACAGCATTTAAGCATTAACAATTTTGCTAAGGACAGTTTGTTTTTCTAAACCATTTGAATACACCACAGCCGGACAACATCAGTGTTTTCAATATCAGGACAAGTACTGCATTTCAGCTTTGTTGCCTCTACCTTATTGATTCATATATATATATATATATATATATATATATATATATATATATATATATATATACTAACAATTGCTGCTTCATAGGTCCCGCCAATATCTCTCATAAGTTGGCTCCTTATCCATCCCACCCCTTCCATATATTTGGACTAGCCCACAGCCAACCATCAATAATTAGTGAATACTAGATCCTAATTACATTTTATCCATTCAATTATAATTTAATGAATTGATTTTGACTGGCCGTGGGTTAATGCAAAAGCGTTCGGACTGTGTTCAGTGTTTTCTTGTATTGTTATATGTTTGTCTCATTTGTTGAATGTTTATGGTAATTAATTCAATGTTTGAATGCATTTAATTCGTTTTTTTAAATACTGCACTATTTCCAGTTGGAAACTCTTGATACATTAAAGCGGAAGTTCACCCGAAAAAAATTTTTTAACCCTAGATTTATGCTCATTTTGTCAAGGGGAACCGGGTAGTTTTTTTAAAATCGAAGCAGTACTTACCGTTTTAGAGATAGATCTTCTCCGCCGCTTCCGGGTATGGTCTTCGGGACTGGGCGTTCCTATTTGATTGACAGGCTTCCGACAGGCTTCCGACGGTCGCATACATCGCGTCACCAGTAGCCGAAAGAAGCCGAAAGTTGGTGCAGGTCTATCGGAAAATCGTGACGCGATAGATGCGACCATCGGAAGCCTGTCAATCAAATAGGAACGCCCAGTCCCGCAGCCCATACCCGGAAGCGGCTGAGAAGATCGCTCTCTAAAACGGTAAGTACTGCTTCGTTTTTTAAAAAAACTACCCGATTCCCCTTGACAAAATGAGCATCAATCTAATGTTAAAAATTAACTTTTCGGGTGAACCTCCACTTTAAATATATTTTGTACATGGAATAAATTTAATTTTTTTTATATTTTCCAGTCTGATCCTATTTTTGTTGCTAAAAGTAACCCTTTACCCGGCTCTCTCTGTAACCGGGTACCCCTTTCCTTTTCCTATATGCTTTATGGTTACCGCAACAACACCTTAATTAGGAGAACAATCTAAACTTGGTCATTTGATGTACTTGACTGTGTACTAGTGGCTAACTTGCTCCTCCCCCACCCCCCCCACCTTCTTTATAATTTACAAACTAGGCAGCCGCCTAGGGTGCACTGCTGCCTAGGGCGCCCGGCCACTGGTGTTCCTACTCTGTTCTTTCTGCAGCAAGCAATTCAGGCCCCGTACACACGACCGGTTTTCTCGGCAGAATCCAGCAAGAAACTCGATGGGAGACGTATTCTGCTGAGAAAACCGGTCGTGTGTACACTTTTTGCCGAGAAACCCGTCGGGAAACTCGTCGAGCCAAAAAGAGAGCATGTTCTCTATTTCCTCTTTGGGCAATGGGAAAATTTGTCTCGACGAGTTTTCTGACAGTCGAACAAGGAACTCGACGCGCAAAACGATGTGTTTTGCCCATCGAGTTTCTCGGTCGTGTGTACGGGGCCTAAGTCTCAGCATCAGCAGGCAGCACATAGGGGGTTATTTAATAAATGAAAATCCACTTTGCACTACAAGTGCACTGCAAGTGCACTTGGAAGTGCAGTGTCAGTACTGGGATCCCTTTAGGACCCAGCACAACTCACCTGACACAGCCTTTGCCTGGGAAACAACAGTGATTGGCCAGCTCACCTTTAAATCACCTGTATCATCATCCAATCAGTGCTTGTGATAGAGTTACCTTTGTGTGCCACTGTTTGAATGAGCCTGACATTCTGCTCTGTGTATTTTGTGTATGACCCGGCTCGTTTGACCCTGTTTGTTCACTTTTGATTCGGTACAGTTTGAACTCTGATCTACCTGTGTATGACCCAGCTTGCCTAGACTACGCTTTGCCTGATTCTACTGTAGTACATCCATCTGCAGCGGTGAACTACAAGCACCAGCCAACATCCATCTGCAGCGGTGAACCACAATCACCAGCTAAACGTCCACCTTCATCTGCAGCGGTGAACTACAAGGTCCAGCCAACTTTTACCCTTATCTGCAATGGTGAACTACAAGTCCCAGCTGACCTGCTCATCTCAGACCTGCTCATGGTATGTGCTCTTGTTGTTGAACTGTTTCATAGTTAGCACACCTGAACTGTTAACTGCTCCTAGCCTGACATGCAGCTGCTGTAGATCCGAGGGGGACATGCAAGGACAATAAAAAACTGCATTTTAGCTTGCACATGATTGGATGATAAAATCAGCAGAGCTTCCCCTTATTTCAGATCTTCCTTTCAGATCTACAGCGACTGCACTTCTAAGTGCACTTGTGGTTCAAAGTGGATTTGCCTTAACCCCATAGTGTCAGAGGCGCAGCAGCCGCGGAGGGCTGTGTCTGTGTCCCGACTCCTGAATGAATGGAAGCAAGCAAACATTCATTGATGGGCCCTGGTGAGGCTGCATTTAATGGGCGCTGGTGGGCTGCATTTGATGGCCGCTTCATTAAAAAGATGTGGTATACATGGGCAGGGCAAAGGGGGTGGGGTTAGGGGTGGAGCCAAGGGGAGTGGCAAAATGTGGTTTCGCCTAGGGTGTCAAAAATCCTTGTACCAGCCCAGCTGATATGATAGGTATGTAATACTGTAATACCTATGAGTACTCACTGTCCCTCTTCCTCCGATTCGGCTCAATGTGAATTGTACTCCAGTTCCAGGATCAGATATCTACTGGCTGCATAAAGGGGAAGCCGCAAATCTGTGTATTAGGTAGCAGATACAGTGCAGCTGAGTTCTCTGTGAGTGCCAATCATGCATGGCTCCCATGCTGAATCATAGTCCCATGGGAGAGAGGGGTTATTCCAGGGACCTATCCAATCTGTCCAATCCAGCGGACATGCAGAGTAGCAAAGAGTTGAAATTGTAGCAAAGTAGTAGGCAGGTGATCAAGAAGGTTCCATTTCTAAAGAGTTCTATTAGGATAGCTTGGTTAAGAGTCACTATGTAACTATTTAGCCAGGGCATATGGTGCTTCAGGTGATAGGGGGGAGAGTCCGTTCCTATGTCTGGTCTATCAGCTCCAGTTAATATCATCAGGGGTCAGGGAACTAGTAGGGGTGGATAACCTTTTTTTGGGGGTAGTTTTATGGGAGGGTTGGGATATGGAATTTAGAGGGTGTTAAATGTTCATGGGGGGGTGCGTGCGATCTGAAGTGGAGACTGCCTGTTTCCACATACATACCTCCGATGCTGTGCAATCTTTATTCAATCAAGTCGTTTTGGGAGATCGCCTCTGGGTGTTCACGTTTTATTTTAATTTTTATAAATATATTATTATTATTATATTTGATCTGCTGCATTAAGTTACCTTTGCCAACCACTGCATCTGCGGTCTGTAACATAACCCGAGAAATTATATCCTCAATGCTGAGAAATACAGGCGGATACTTATCCATCATGCCATACCATCATGGAGGCGTGTGATTGGCCCCAAATGTATTCTGCAGCAGGACAATGACATACCGCCAATGTCACTAAGAAGAACAAGGAGTCCTAGTAGTGCCAGAGCCCCCGATATCAACACCATGGGGTCTGTTTGGGATTTCATAAAGAGACAGAAAGATTTGAGGCAGCCTACATCTACAGAAGATCTGTGGTTAGTTCTCCAATATGTTTGGAACAACCTACCTACCAAGTTCATTCAAAACCTGTGTACCTAGAAGAATTGATGCTGTTTTAAAGGCAAAGCGGGACCACACCAAATATTGATTTGATTTGGATTTCCCTTATCTCCATTTGCTTTCCATTTTGTTAGTTGATAAAAATAAACTATTAACACTTCTATTTCTAAAAGCATTCCTAATTTACAGCAATTTTTAACACCTGCCTAAAACTTTTGCACAGTACTGTATGTAATCTAATGTTGCACAGGCAGTACCTAAGCGTGTGTAAAAAGTTGAGCCCCCTTTTACCAGAGGTATTATAGTGAGCACCAAACTAATGCACTGCCTTAAGTAGAACTGAAGGCAAGACATCTTTTTTCAGTTTGGATAGAGTAAAGGAGGATTGAAACCGCCGTATAATTTTTCTTGTTTTTTTTCTTTTTTTTTTTGTCCCTTTGGGGATATTTCCCTTTATTTATAAAAGGAAATCCCTTGTTGGCAAAGTAGTGTCCCCATTGAGGGGACAACTCAAAATGTGGGTTTTTATTTTACTTTCAGTTTTAATAATAACAGTAAACTTGATTATTAGAGAGGGTGAATCTCCAAACCTGTCAAAAATTCTAATCCCTCTACACCAGTGGCAGCTGCCCTGCACTTACCCCATCTAGGACGCGGGCAGTGCTTCATCTGGGCGGCTGGCGGCATCTCCTCCTGGTGCTTCACGGCAGCCTCTTCCTCCTCGGGGGCCAATAGGATCGCTTCCCCTCTCGGCCAATCGAATGACGGGTCTCAGGACCTGCTTCCTGATTGGCTGGGAGGAGCATCAAGAAGACAATAGCGAATATTAATTTGTAATGGTCACACAACTGGGTGGGCTCTGGGTGCAGTGCTCTGCACCCCAAGCCCACCCTTTTTTGAAGCCTATTAGAGCTTCTGGCTCTAATCACGTTCTTCTAAAAAAATAAAACAAAACCCCATTGGAATCTATGCATCTGGCACCCCGCATGTAGATAAGGAGGCCAGACACATTGGATTAGGGGGGCGGTGCCCCTGTGCCCTGCAATACAGGCCAGCACTGCTCTACACTCTATCCTAATATAACAAAAAAAGCTTTGCCTTTAGATAACACTTTACCCTCCATTTATGGAAACTTTGTAGGAGGCTCTCTCTTCTTCTCACCAGGATGCAGGAATGCAATTCATAAAGTACTTTTTTATTATTATACTAGATTTATAAGTATTATCTGTCTGTTATTTTTTATAAGTATACAGTATCTCGCAATAGTGAGTACACTACTTACATTTTTGTAAATATTTTATTATATCTTTTCATGTGACAACACTGAAGAAATGACACTTTACTACAATGTAAAGTAGTGAGTGTACAGCTTGTATAACAGTGTAAATTTGCTGTCCCCTCAAAATAACTCAACACGCAGCCATTAATGTCTAAACCCGCTGGAAACAAAAGTGAGTACACCCCTAAGTGAAAATGTCCAAATGTGGCACAATTTAAATTTTTCCTCGCCGATGTCATGTGACTCGCTAGTGTTACAAGGTCTCAAGTGTGAATGGGGAGAAGTGTGTTAAATTTGGTGTTATCGCTCTCACTCTCTCATACTGGTCACTGGAAGTTCAGCATGGCACCTCATGGTAATGAACTCTCTGAGGATCTGAAAAAAAGAACCGTTAACCCTGAATCTGATCTGTAGCATGGTGGCCAAGACCATACAGTGGTTTACCAGGGCAGGTTCCACTCAGGCCTCGCCATGGTCCACCAAAGAAGTTGAGGGTACGTGCTCAGCGTCATATCCAGAGGATGTCTTTGTGAAATAGATGTAATAGTTCTGCCAGCATTGCTGTAGAGGTTGAAGAGGTGGGGGGTCAGCCTGTCAATGCCCAGACCATATGCCGCACACTGCATAAAATTGGTTTGCATGGCTGTCATCCCATAAGGAAGCCTCTTCTAAAGATGATGCACAAGAAAGCCAGCAAACAGTTTGCTAAAGACAAGCAGACTAAGGACATGGATTACTTGAACCATGTCTTGTGGTCTGATGAGATCAAGATAAACGTATTAGATTCAGATGGCGTCGAGCGTGTGTGGCGGCAACCAGGCGAAGAGTACAAAGACAAGTGTGTCTTGCCTACAGTCAGCATGGTGGTGGGAATGTCATGGTCTGGGGCTGCATGAGTGCTGCCGGCATTGGGAAGCTACAGTTCATTGAGGGAACCATGAATGCCAACATGTACTGTGACATACTGAAGCAGAGCATGATCCCCTCCCTATGGACACTGGGCCACCCACATGGCAACATTCCAACATGAAAATAACCCCAAACATACCTCAATGACGACCACTGCCTTGCTAAAGAAGCTGAGGATAAATGTGATGGACTGGCAAAGCATGTCTCCAGACCTAAACCCTATTGAGCATCTGTGGGGCATCCTCAAATGGAAGGTGGGGGGGCGCAAGGTCTCTTGTAATACTTACCTTCTCTGTGTGGTTTTGCACAGAGCAACCCTGATCCCCTTTATTTACGATCCCCCGCCGCCACTCCTGGCTCCTCCTCCCTGCCAAGTGCCCTCATAACAAGCCGCTTGCTCTGGGGGCACTCGTATCCATTCACACGCATAGCGCACCCAGGGTCCCACCTCCGCTCTCTCCTCATTGGCTCACTGGCTGTGATGCCGCGTACACACAATCATTTTTCGGCATAAAAAAAAAACGTAGTTTTTCAAAAACATCATTTAAAATGATTGTGTGTGGGCTTCACATCATTTTTCAGGTCCTGAAAAACGACAAAAAAAAAATTTGAACATGCTGCATTTTTTAACGTCGTTTTAAACAATGTCGTTTTTCGGGTTGTAAAAAATAATCGTGTGTGGGCTAAAACGACGTAAAAAACCCACGCATGCTCAGAAGCAAGTTATGAGACGGGAGCGCTCGTTCTGGTAAAACTACCGTTCATAATGGAGATAGAACATTCATCACGCTGTAACAGACAAAAAAGCGCGAATCGTCTTTTACTAACACAGAATCAGCTAAAGCAAATAGAACTTCCCCTTTATAGTGCCGTTGTGCGTGTTGTACGTCACCGCGCTTTGCTAGATCATTTTTTTAAAACAATAGTGTGTAGGCAACATCGTTTTAATGATGAAGTTGGGAAAACGTTGTTTTTTCGACATGCTAAAAAACTAATTTTTTTTCATGGTGAAAAATGATCGTGTGTACGCGGCATGACTGACAGCAGCGGAAGCCAATGGCTCCCGCTGCAGTATCTAAGGCAAAGAGGAGAGAGAGTAATTCAGGGGAGCCGCTGCTCTTGTGCACATCGCTGGATCAAGATCGTGCACAGGTAAGTATTAGGGGGGTCTGGGGAACTGGTTGCAAAAGGTTTTTTACCTTAATGCATAGAAAGAAACGTGAGACTTTAGCACCACTTTAAGAATCTTAAAATCTGAACTGCTTAATTTGGTTGAACCATAAACCTTATATTCTGTTCTACATATAACAAGATATTATCAGGCAGCTCAGATTGTCCAATTTACAAAGTACTATGCTTCCTACAAAGTTATTTAATTGGTTAGCCTGGAAGAAATTGTCATTGATCCTTTACACATCCAAAACATCCTCTGGTTAATGCCTAAAGATTGAGCGAGACTAATCCTACAGCTGCTAAAGGTCAAGATGTACTTGATAAAACATTATTTAGTCTTGCAGAAAAGCAAAACTAAAAGAGTGTATGCCGACCATGTTTTTAAGAGAATGTATATTAAAATATATCAAACTTAAATTGGTGCTAAGATCAGATACATTTTCATGCTTAATGCAGGTATGATAAGTAATATGTAAGTGTAAAACCATATCCCCTGACTTTCCCAGATTCCGAGGGACTGTCCTCCAATTTGAAAAGAATCCCAGCATCCCGTGGACCTGAGTTGTGTCCTAAGGCCGAGTGCTCCAGCTCTATGTTGACTGTCTATGGTGGGGTGATCTCCTACCAGGCAAGAGTCCACAAAGTACTGGCAGGAGGGGAAAAGAGAGAGCAGAAGGGCAGGACACTACAGACTACAGACCAAGTTGAGTGTATTCTACTGACAACAACGTGTACTTACACCCACCCTGGGCACTATTATTTTTCACCACCCCCACTGGGCTAAATTGCTACATTTTACCCCGCTGGATACTACTGCCCCCCCCCCCCCCAAAAAAACTGCTGGCTGTTGCTGTACTTCCCTACCCCCTGCTTGTATCTTCAGCCCCCACTGGGCATTAATGTCCCCCCGTACCCCATGCTGGGCAATATTGTTTCTTCTACACCCCCTGCTGAGCACCAATACCTGCTGCCTTCCTGAGCAACAATGTTGTGGTGGGGGATCTGTGATTGGGCGCTCTGTGATAAGGGGAGTCTGGGGTGGTGGGCTTTGTGATGGAGAGCAGTCTGTGATGGAGAGGAGTATGTGATAGGGGGATCTGTGATGGAGAGGAGTCTGTGATAGGGGGGTCTGTGATGGAGAGGAGTCTGTGATAGGGGGGGTCTGTGATGGAGAGGAGTCTGTGATAGGGTGGATTTCTGATGGGGATCTGTAATAAAGGGAGTATGTGATGAGGGGAGTCTGTAATGGGATGGTATCTGACGAGGGGAGTCTGCATTATGGAGTTTGTGGTTTGGAATTGAACATAATGGTATGTCAAATAATTTTGCATATTGACAAGCTACTGTTTTATGTAAATCCGACTTCCTGATAAATGCAATTATAGTTTTATATATGATCATGATATACAAGAATGGATGTGGGGGCCTTTTGGTGAGTGTGATTTTTTCTTTGGGGGGGGGGCAGCATTTCAGTCTTGTACCTAAGCAGCACAATGTCTTGGGCCGGCCCTGATCTAGTTATATTATGTACATCTACTGAGCTGGCCATAATCAGGTCTTGATGGAGTATATATCACATTTTCACTGCTCTTACTGTGAAGAAACCTTTCCATATTCGGAGATTAAATCTCTTTTCCTGTAGATGTAAAGCATGCCCCCTTGTCCTCTGTGATGACCTTAAAGTGAATAACTCAACACCAAGTTCACTATATGGACCAATATAGGTGTGAGCGCCCTCCAACATACAACCATTTGTGTCAGATGGGACCGAGCAGCTTAAAGCGGATGTGCCACTAAAAAAATATATTAAAAGCCAGCAGCTACAAATACTGCAGCTGCTGACCTTTAATATAAGGACACTTACCTGTCCTGGAGTCCCGCGCCGATCGCAGCAGATGACGAGCCGATCGCTCGTCACCCTGCTGCTCCCCCCTCCATCCACGGTGAGGGAACCAGGAAGTGAAGCGCTCCGGCTTCACTGCCCGGTTCCCTACGGCGCATGCGCGAGTCGCGCTGCGCCCGCCGATTGGCTCCCGCTGTGTGCTGGGAGCCGAGTGTTCCCAGCATACAACGGGGGACGGACGGGAAGCAAGGGAAAAACCCGTCTTTTTCCTGCATCGTAGGGCCGGAAGTGGGTGCAGATACCTGTCTGTAGACAGGTATCTGCACCCCCCTCCCCCCTGAAAGGTGTCAAATGTGACACCGGAGGGGGGGAGGGTGCCGATCAGCGGGACTCCACTTTAGAGTGGAGATCCGCTTTAAAGTGTCGTGGCAGAACCTAAAACCCATCATATCCAGCGGCTCCTGTGGTGGAAAGCGCTGAACTACTAAGGACTGCGACTGCTTACTTAGGCTCAGATTGACTGGCTGTCCTCTCTACTTCCAGCATTACTTTGAGACTGCTACTATTGGGCCCAATACAGATGAAACATGACTTTGTTCAAGGAATCTATCCTCCAAGACTTGCTTGTGCTTTTGATCATCCTGCAACCTCATCCCACCTTCCTGGCTATGTTCAAGATCTGCAATAAAACTTGAATCCTGAATTTTGTGAGTGTGCTTCTGATGCTGGTACCAGGCCAGCAGCCTCTGAGCAAGTAAGGGAGACCTGTTTATTTCCAGCAGCCCCTCCATGAGTTAGCACTACACTTACTGTGCGGCTGGTGCTCAACAACATCAATTGCAGCCACTGTGCCCATCAAGCGCAGCCACTGTGCCCATCAAGCGCAGCCACTGTGCCCATCAAGCGCAGCCACTGTGCCCATCAAACTCAGCCACTGTGCCCATCAAACTCAGTCACTGTGCCCATTAAACTCAGCCACTGTGCCCATTAAACGCAGCCACTGTGCCCATCAAACGCAGCCACTGTGCCCATCAAGCACAGCCACTGTGCCATCAATTTCTGCCACTGTGCCATCAAACGCAGTTACTGTGTCCATCAAATGCAGCCAATGTGCCATCAATTGCCACCACTGTGCCATCAAATGCAGACACTCTACCCATCAATTGCTTCCAGTGTGCCCATCAATTGTTGCCACTGTGCTTATCAATTGCTGCCAGTGTGCCCATCAATTGCTGGCACTGTGCCCATCAATTACTGCCAGTGTGCCCATCAATTGCCGCTGTGCCCATCAATTGCTGCTACTGTGCCCATCAAATGCTGCTAGTGTGCCCATCAATTTCCACTACTGTGCCAATGAAATGTTGCCAGTGTGCCCACCAATTGCCGCTACTGTGCCCATCAAATGCTGCCAGTGTGCATCCCCGCCCAACCAGCACTTACCTGTCTTGGTGGGGCAGCGGGTCAAGCTCTGCGTTCCTCGATGTCTTCTCCCGTCCCCTCTCTATCAGGCGTCCAATCACAGCGCCTGTTGTTTTAGCCAATCAGGTGACAGGTAACAGACCTGAGCACCTGATAGGCAGTTCAGTGTTAGGAAAGCGAATATTCATTCGCTTTCCCAGCACAACCTTGAGTGAACTGCGAGCGCCCAGCATGGTGCCCACTGTTCACCTTTTTGGACGCCTATTAGAGCCTATGGCTCTAATCAGGTGGTTCTAAAAAATACCACGCCGCTGTAATTCAGGTGCCCAGTGCCAGAAAAGGGGTCGGGCACCTGAATAGGGGGTGGCAGCGGTGACCATAGATAGATTAATGCAATGGATGAATCTATCTATGGTGATAGAGCGGTGGCAGGAGAGAGGGGCAGCGCTTGTGCGCCCCTTATGGACGCACCGCCAAATTGCTTAGCAAGTAGTTACTGTGAACCACTCAGTTCTTGGTGCTCCAGCAGTTAGTTTAATGTGTAAAAACTGCAGAGTTTGAGCTCTTTGAGCTCTATGAAAGTAGATGATACAGGAAAATGGCATTCCTTCTGTGCATACAGTACATCATATGTTGAAAAGCTAATGAAAATACTGGACTCAGCAGTGGATCAATTATTTATTTAAATGAGAACCTTTCGAGACTGAAGTGTGCACTGAGCACAGTATTTTTTATTTCACGTTGGAATAAATAAAGCAAAATCAGTAGCTTTTAAGAAACAAATACCGCCTTTTTTTTTTTTAAAAGTGGAGTTGTACGTTAAAACATTTTTTATGCTGATCATGCACTTTGATCAGTTCTCTATGGTTTTCACGTGAACTGATTTTATTTTTTGTGATAGAATTATTGCACATCACAACACAATGTGCAATTACAGATATCCCAGGGGACAAAATTGCAGCACACGTGTGTCCTTGTGTTGATGGCACAATAAGAACATATGCTTCATATTACACCGATGAGTGCATTTTCTAATGTTTAAATTGTGTTTGTGAGCCAGTATGTCATGGAAATTACTGCAGAGGGGGAAAAAAGTGCTTTAACAGCCAAGGCTACTTAGACATAAGCAGGCTAAGGGCAAAATTATTCTGGTGGGACACAGACGCATTTCTAAGACCAGATTTCAAACCAATTGCACCTTGTGAAGTGATCTAGCATTAAACACAATAAAACCTTGGATTGCGAGCATACAGTAATTTGTTTCCCGGAAACATGCTTGTAATCCTAAGCACTCGTATATCAAAGCGAATTTCCTCCAACAGAAATGGAAACTCAGATGATTCGTTCCACAACCATTTATTCATAAATCCTTCAATTTATAGTCCATATAAAAAGATTATAGCAATCCAAGATTTTACTGTATTATAGCTCTGTAAAAATAACAAAACAAAAAAAACATTTATTTTTGCTTTTAATCAGCTGTTAAACTGATTTTTGCTTTTAATCAGCTGTTAAACTGATTTTTGCTTTTAATCAGCTGTTAAACTTAAACTATGGCTCACTGGCCTGAGAGTTAAAAGTTGCATGACAAGTCGTGACTTGCGCCCTATTAACTGCAATGAAACTGTTCTAATTGGTCCACTCAAGTCGCTCCGACATAGAAAAAGGTTCCTGCGCTACTTTTGTGTGACTTAAATACGACTTGCATTCTGTTAATGAATTTGTATGCAAGCCACGACTTCATCGGGAGGCTACATTCACACTGTACACAAATGTACATCCATGGAGGGTCGTGTTTACCTTAATGGGGATGCACAGGTGTTCTGTGCAACCTCATGCAGGCAGTTCTATTGCATTCAATTGGAACGCAACAGCTGAACAGACCCAGTGACTGCTACAAAAGCAACATCTGTGCGGGTGTATAACCCTGCATGCCCGATGTCACATTGAGTCCATGCAGCTGCTGCATCCCATTTTCAGCAATAGGGCTGCCTGCACAGGGATGCACAAAACACGTTTGCATCTCCATGTGGGTAAACACCACCCTCCTCAGGTGTATGGTTATGTATGCCCTGTATGAACAAGGCCAAAGACTCATCAGTTGAGATGAGCCAAACGTACCTGGGTTCAATTCGAGGCAGGAGTGGAGAAGACTGCTAAAGTTGAATTGCTAAATCTCAACCCCATTGAAGTCAAATGTAATGGTTATTTTCTAGGCTAATAAATTGTAAAACAACTGTCATGTGGGGTTGGGCACTGCCCTGCAGGACATGTACCAAAGGAAATAAAACATTTTTTTATCCGTTTGGAAAAAAACAATGATTTTGGTAAATGCTGAGTTCAATTAACTACCTCCCATCCACGCTATAGCCAAAAGTAGGCTACAGCACAGGCTCACATTGCAAGGAGGGTGTCTATGGCATCCATCAGCACGGATCTGTGATCACTGTGCCTTTTCGGACACAGCTGATCCCAGATCGGGGTAAGGGGCCAATCACAGCCGCTCTTTACCATGTGACCAGCTGTGTCCAATCACAGCTGATTACAGTGTAAACAGGATTTATCGGTTATTGGTAGTCCTCTCCTCACACTAACAGTGTGTAAGAAGTGGAGAGCCGATAACCAGAAAATCCACAAGGGATTCACTGATAATCAGAGCACTGGTCATCAGTGTCCTTATAATCAGTGCAGCCTCAACAATGCCCACAAATGCTGCCAATCTGTGCCCATTAGTGCTGCTAATCAGTGGCAATCAGTGCCCATCAGTGCTACCCATCAGTGGCTACCAGTGATGCCTGTCAGTGCCACCTATCAGTGCCACCTAATCAGTGCCGCCTAATCAGTGCCCATTAGTACAGCCTATTGGTGCCCATTAGGGCAGCCTATCAGTACCCATCAGTGCAGCCTATCTGTGCCCATCAGTGCAGACTTTTAGTGCAGTCTCATCAGTGCACGTCAGTGAAGGAGAAAAATTACTTATTTAGAAAAACAAACTAAGAAAAACTTTTTTTGTCAAAATGTTGGTTCTTTTTTCGTTTGTTTAGCAAAATATAAAAAATACATTAAAAACTACAAAAAAATCGCACAATTGTCATTCAAGGTGTAACAGTGCTGAAGGCTGAAAATTAGCCTGGTGTTTAGGCAGGGTGGCTATTCAATTTATCTGCCAAGTGATAGTTGCCTTGGCTAACTGTTAGTAGGTCAATTGATTTTATCCTAACTCTGAAATTGCTAAATTTCTCGCTTCTGTCGCTAGGTGGCCGGGGTACCTGGTGACATTACACAAGACAAGGGCATTGCAAGGACAGACTAGGAATGAATGGGGTGTCTCATCCAATGGGCAGGGATTTTCTTGGATCCCTTGGCCTGCTGGGAGAACCTATTTATTTGAGTGTGCCACCTGGATGGCTGTCTGGGTGGATGTGTGTTGTAATGGCCCGGGTTGCTAGGCCATAAGCCTTGGGCCTTCTTTGGGAACACCTGGTTGCTAGGCTGTCTGAGGGCCTATTCGGAATCAAGAGAGCAGCGTAGGGTTTGGACTGATGCTTACAGTCCAACCAGAAGCAATGTTCTGACAGCCGGAAAACCAGCTGTGTTTGGAGGTAAAGGCAAAGCTGTCTCCACTAAGGGACCATTCAGCTTACTACCTGAGACCATTAAAAGGACCTGAAGCAAGTACCTGAGCAGTGTTCTCACAAGCCGGGGACAATGAAGAATTGGGAAAACTTCAGCAGGTGTCAAGCCAGGGACTAAGCTGGCCAGTGGGGTGAGGCTTGAGGAGTATCTGTGGGTGCCAAGCTAGGTACCCAGCAGAGACATGGGGGTGACGCTTGAGGAAGATACTGAGTGAGAAGATTTGAAGAACTCAGGAGATCCAGTGGCGAGTTGAAAGACCGGAAGCTCAGCTGAATGAAGTTCTACAATAGGAGATTGTAGAAGAAGTGAAGAAGTATGTTGCAACTGTTTGAAGGAAACTGTTACAATATTGTTGCCATAGGAGACAGCAGTCTTACTCATGCAGATGTGGTGTTTAGCTTGATACCTTTCCCTGCATGGCTGTCTGCCTATAGAAGTCTCGCAGTCTGCCAAAAAACATTGCATCTACTAAAGGGTGTCCTGGCCCTAACCCTCTCTCCCACAGTTCTGTTTAAGACATAATAAATCTCTTTGCATTCAAAAAGTGTCTGGCACCCATCAATCTACCTTCCATTACACCCACCATGCCTTGTAAACCACGCTACACAGAAGGATGTCGGCTGTCCCTAACTCTGGAGGTCATCATTAGGCCAGTACTCAGTAGGCAAGTGGTTAAATAGTATGTTTAGGGGAAGCCCCTAACCTGCCTGTGAAGTGGTGCAGGTATACAACCGCACGTATACACCCTACTAAAAGACAGACACTTACCAAGAAAAAAATGCTGTTTAAAAAACTGACAAATGATAGCATGGCTGCTTTATTTCTTTTTATAAACAAAGCGACTGGGGATTCCCTCCATATATACCAGGCCCCTATGTGGGTCTGGTATAGATTTTAATGGGGGATGCCTACACAAAAAGCAAACCACTTAAGAATACACACCAGATTCTTGATGAGGGTCTACTATGGATGTCAAGGGGGACCCTACACACAAAAAAAAAAAGTATGCCCCGTTCTAAATTCCATACCAGATCCTTCGGGTCTGTTTAAATTTTAAGGGGGAACTCAATGACAAAAACAAAAATAAATCATGGACCCACCCTAAAAATGAATTCCCTTATCTGAGCATACAGCCTAGTGGGCCAGGAGAGGAGGGGAATGAGGTGCACCCCCCAAGAACCATACCAGGCCTCATGCTGTCACCATGAGGGAAGGCCTTGCCAGGGGGGTCCCCTGTTTTGATAAGAACAAGGGGCTCTCCCCCACAGCCCTAGCCTGGTGGTTGTTGGGGTCTGTGGTGGTGGTGGTGGAGGAGTTAATCGAGTAGTGTAATGTGGTTTCAATGGAAAATCAACAAAAATTCCCAGGTAGACAGGGGCATTTCAGGAATTAAAAGGGGGGAAAGCGTACTGATGAAATCAACAAGAAATATAAAGACAATAAAGGGTTGATTAGCCTGCAAGACTCAGTCCAGTTCACATTTATGCAATGCGGGAACCAGCGCAATACCACCTGCCGGCTATTCACATGGACATCTGCAAACCGCTGGGGGTGTCAATGCAAATGTAGCACCCTCTACTTAGGTAGGTGCTAGAGGTGAGATTTCTGGTGAGTGCAGGTCAATTTAAGCAGGCCTAGATGGAAGCTAGGCCTGTTTGTTTTGATCTGAATGGGCTGGGAGTGGCTCAGAGTAGGCTGGTGACTCACAGACAGCATCATTTCACTGTCACCTACCTTTTCAGGGAAGAGAGGTGGAGCTGTTGGGGTGTCTCAGGGAGCCCTGACAAATCCCCAACTAGGATTGGCAGGGGCAGGCCTCCTTGATATACCCAGAGTCAGCCCAGCTGTGGGGAGTTGTTGGGTGGAAGAACTGAGAATGTAGTACTAGGCTGTTGGGGCCTTTGAGAGAGCTCCCCAGTCTGGGGGGTGACCTTGAGCCTGGGACTTGGGTGCAGGATGGATCCTTTCAAGAACACATGGAGTATCTGAACAGGAGGCACAGAGAGTACAGCAGTAGCTAGTACTGAAGGGCAAGTGTTTAGGAGGGAACCACTGGTTTACAGCCAAGGGGGCTGGTGAGTGGCATGTGCTCAATGGCGTCACTAGGGTTGGTGTCACCCGGTGTGGTAAAACATGGTGTCACCCCCCCCCTCTGTCTAGGCTGCCCAGCACCAAGCAGGCAGCGCACGGGCATGGGGCACACCCCAAACCAGCCCCTGTAAATGATAGTATAGGGCAGTATAGTGGCAGGTTATGGTAGTATAGAGTGGTATAGTGGCAGGTTGGTGTAGTGGGGTGGTATAGGACAGGTTAAGGTGGTATAGGGCATGTTGGGGTGACATAGGGTAGTTTGGGGTGGTATAGGGCAAGTTAGGGTTGCATAGGGCAGATTGGGGTGGTAAAGTGCAAGTTAGGGTGGCATAGGGCAAGTTGGGATGGCATTGGAAAGGTTGGGGTGGTACAGGGCAAGTTAGGGTGGCATTGGGCAGGTTGGGTGGTATAGGGCAAGTTATGGTGGCATAGGGCAGATTGGGGTGGTACAGGGCAAGTTAGGGTGGCACAGGGCAGGTTGGGGTGGCATGGGAAAGTTTGGGGTGGCACAGGGCAGGCTGTGGTGGCACAGGGCAGGCTGTGGTGGCACAGGGCAGGTTGGGTGGTACAGGGCAGGCTGGGGTGGTACAGGGCTGTTTGGGGGGTACAGGGCAGGCTGGGGTGGTACAGGGCAGGCTGGGGTGGCACAGAGCAGGCTGGGGTGGTATAGGGCAGGCTGGGATTGCACAGGGCAGGCTGGGCATGTCAGCTAAAAAAAAAAACGGGATGGTGTCACCCCTCTAGCGGGTGTCACCCGGTGCGGACCGCACCCCCCTAGCAACGCCTCTGCATGTGCTATCGGGAGGACTGGAGAAGCATGTCAGAGAGGACAGGGAGGAAACAGCCTGAGCTGGTTGTGGAGCCAGTGAGGATTACAATGTCACGGGCAGTGGAGTCGGGCAGCTGCAGTCATAAGGGCTGGCAGGGCCTGAAGAGGGATTACTGGGAGCAGTAGTCCACCATAGGTCAGCTAGCACACAAAGACTTTCTATTCTTTCGCTACATTAAGGGGACCCGCGGTCCCTGCCTGCAAATGGAAATTTCTAGGGCTTGACTGAGTCCGTGGTGGGCCTAACCATGTGCTAGTGAATTGTGGAAGTGAATTGTTGTGCAGGAGTAAGAGAGAGAGAGAGAGAGAGACAGATTGCAAGCAGGTGTTGTGCTAGAGGAGACTGGAGCTGTAAAGTGTAAGGCTTGCTAGAGTTCCCCCATAATATCAATGCTTGTAGAGATGTATCCTTTAACCCAGAACCGTTAGGATTAATTACACAGAAGTTAGGAACAACCTTGCAAAATGTTATTATGTACGTGCTTGCTTAAGATAAGGCATGCGGTAGTGCAAGTTCGGAGCAGAGGGTTACACGCTCGGGAATGTTGTATAATTGTGACGTACTGTATTACTTGTATTAATTTATTACTTCACCATGATTGGCTGAACCAAGGGCGTTCCTTTGTTTGTATGTTTTAGATAAGTGCAGTGCGCACAGGGAATAAAACTCTAGTCTTTTGATTCACCATATCGCTGTGTGTGTGTCTTAACTTGCCGATGCATCAGAGTCTCTATACATCCAGAGGTCCTAAACCCCGGGTCCAGTTGAACCACCAACCTCACATAAAGTGTATATAGTGTCCCAACCGATTGAAAATATAATCAACAAATTGTTTGTTCTACTGGGCATCGCATATACTCCTATCCAAGTTCAAATCCCTCAATAAAAAAACAAAACAAACATCTGGACTGTTCATTGTCTCCAAGGTGATTGGGAAGTTAATGCAGGGTGACAGGTGGGCCACCACATAATTTAGCAGCCCCTACAGGGGTACTGCTACACAAAGCAGTGTAGTGTGAAACTAAATTGAAATTTGACTTCAAAATGAACACTGGTCTGTAGTGCATGTTCATACCCCAATACCATAAATAATAACAAGATTTTTCACTCCAGCAGTATATAATGAGTTTGGAAATTACAGAAATGTTAACGAATGCATTGCAATTTAATTACACCCAATAAGTTTTAGTCAACTCAAATATACTGGAGATTTAGTCCTCTCAAGCCTGCCTTGAATACACACTTTCGTGAAAAAAAATGCTTGAGCAAAGCATGGTGACGTACAACACGTACGACAGCACTCTAAAGGGGAAGTTCCATTCGAATGGCGCCACCCTTTGGGCTGCTTATGCTAATTTCCCCGTCTCATAACTTGCTTCTGAGCATGCGCGTTTTTTTCCCCCTCGTTAAAGCCTACACACAACCGTTTTTCACAACGTGAAAAACGACGAGAAAGAATAGAGCATGTTCTAAATTTTTAACAGTGATTTTTCTCGTCGAGAAAAATGCTCTGGAGCCTACACACGATCGTTTTTCACGACCAATTAAAAAAATTGCATTTTTCTCGTCATGAAAAACGCTTGTGTGTACGCGGCATAAGACTAAAAATTAACACTGACACAAAGTTAATGACACTCCCAGATCAGTACGCAGATCACAGTGCGAACTGCCAAATGGTGCAGGAATTGGATTGCATGGATGCATATGATCCGATTCCAGTGTAGACCAAAAAAAGAGGTCCTGCACCATTTTGTTGTGCTTGCGATGCAAATTCAGTATGGCTGAATTTGCAACGCACAGATATCGCATGTGATCTGCACCGCAATGCGGTGCAAATCACATGCAATGTCTAACATCTTACCAGTGTGAACCCTGCCTTAAAATGTAAGGCTAAGTTCACACTGGCATTAAAAGCAGGAGTTTGATAGGCGTTAAAAATGCCCCTCAAACGCCTATGCACAGGATACAATAGACATCACATAGTGCTGTTCACGTTATGAAAACATGAAACGTTGTGTCGCTTCAAAACTGAAGCTTCAGGAGTTGTTTGAAGCCTTTCAATGCCTCCCATTCAATTCTATGATAACGCTTCGCAAACGCTTTTGGCAGACAGTTGATTCCAAACCCGAACTGTCCGGGTGAATCCTGGACAGGTGGCAACCCTAATTTAACCCCCCCTTCCCCTCCAGACTTGCAATGCTGTCTGCTGTGCCTCCTTTTCCCATTACTTAGTTGTCTAACTAATACAGGAGATGTGTTAATGGCCAGGTTACCAGAGGGGAAAAGAGGGGAAAAGTCTAAAAAAGGAAAACGAATACAGCCACCACATCTAATGATTAGTAGGTTTCAATGTATTATTATTTGGGGTTTATTACTGCTTTAAAAAGTACAGATTTGGCTTTGCGCTCTTATTTGCAGTACACAGTATTAAATATTCATCTAACTGCATCTAGAACCCATCACCGTCCTAAACAAGTGCTAAACAAGACACATGTCTTCCAAAATAAACACATTGTTGCCGCTTGTTTACTCAGTGCCATCTTTTCAGGCAAGCCCCCCCTCTGCACTGACAAGGTTAATTACCCCATGACTTGGCTGATGATAGATCTGCATTATAATCTTGGCATAATCTCTGTGATGTAATACTGATACACATGAGATCCAGAGGGAAGCAAATGAAAGACAAAAGTCCCTAATGGCGGGATTTACTTAGGACATTCCTGCCCTGCCAAGGCAGCTGTTGGAGATTTGATGGTATAAAATGCCGCCAGCCTTGTCTGGAAATAACAGTAACTCTAACCTATGTTATGAATGACAAGTAGCTTCGCTTATTAGACATGTGCAATAGGCTTTCCAAAGGAAATGACACTTTGAGGTTAAAGAGTAGTGCAGGGACCCACAGAGGGACTTTTAATCCCAGCAGTCGCTTCTTTGTGTTTCATCCAGCAGATAAGTGCCTCTTTCATGATAAAAATCAATCGCTTAAAAAAGCCAAAATGACAATAAATACATTTGGAGTTTATGCTGTAATGGCTTTGGATCATTCAAGTCGATAAAAAGTCCATTTATGTATTTTGTAAAATTTCAGTAAGACCTGACATTTCAAGAATCTTGTGTTCTGCAATTACAAAGATAATAAATCCTGTATTCTAAAAGGTGTAGCACCCTCTAACTTAGGTAGGTGCTAGAGTTAGTTTTTTTTTTTTTGGCCAGTGCAGGTAAATTTAGGCAGGCCTAGCTAGGCCTGTTTGTTTTTGATCTGGGGGCTAGGGAGTGGATTAGTGTAGGCTGGAAACTCACAGATAGCATCAAGTTTTGGTTACCTCCCTCTGACCTCTTGAAGATTCTAGAGGCAGAGGAGGGGAAGAGAGGGGAGCTGTCTGGGGTGTGGTAAGGAGCCCTGACCAATCCCCAACTAGGATTGGCAGGCCCCCTTAAATACCTTGGGTCAGTCCAGCTGAGGAGGAGTTGTTTAGGTGGAAGAACTGAGAGATGGAGTGATAGGCTGTCGGGGCCTTGGAGGGAGCTCCCCAGTCTTGGGGGGGGTGACCTTGGCCCAGGGGCTCAGAGCTGTGAAGGAACCCCACACAACCCAAGGGGTGTCCTGAACAAGAGCACGAGAAGACAGCAGGGAACACTACTGGGCAAGTCTTTAGGAGGGATCCACCAGGTGTCTGTGAGTGACAGGCACAGTCAGGAGAGCTGGGAGAGGCATGTCAGGAGTGGATGTAGAGTCAGCGGGAGAAACTGATGTTACTGGCATTTAAGTCGGATGGCTGTAGCCAGGAAGGCTGTCAGAGTCTGCACAGGACTGACTGGGATCAGTAGTACACCTCAAATACAGCTAGCACTAAAAGACTTTCTTTCATCATTGGTTGCTACACCAAAGGGGCCAGCAAATGGCAAATCCCTGAAGTTAGGCTTAATTCAGAGTTGGGCCCAACCATGTGCTTGCTGTGCCAGAAACCAAGTATTGCATAGGAGAGAAAGTAACAGTCTACAAATAAGCGTTGTGCTGGAGAATTCTGAAGCTTTACAGAATGTGAATAGAGGTTCCAATTGATCATCTCAGAGCCCATTCACACAGGGGCAACACGACTTCCAGCACGACTTTGGGAGGCAACTTGGACACGACTTGAGTATGAATCATCAGGCAACTTACAAGGCAACTTCAAGTTGCCGCCAGGACAGGAGGCTTTCCAGTGGCCAATCAAACAACAATCAGCTCTGTGGGAGGGAGGGGTTTGCCTGAGAAATGTATGTTCTCTTCCTGTATTGTTGCTTCAGTTAAGACAGTGTACCGACTTCTGAGGCGACTTCCATTGAAATCAATGGGTACAAGTTGCCTACAAGTCGCCTAGAAGACGGAATGAAGTAGTACAGGAACCTTTCAAACTCAGAGCGACTGCAGTAGTGTGCATTAAGACGGCTCCCATTCACTTCCATTCATTTTCTCGACCGAACCACTTGGGGCAACTTGAAGTCGGATCCCAGGTCGCTCCAGTTTGAACCGGCTCTTATTGTTTAATACTATTGATTCTGGGCATCCCATATTCCCTTTACCCCATCCAGTTTAAACCCTCAATAAAATAACAAAAACAAAGCTGATGGACTGTTCTTTGTCTGGAGAGTGACTGGAAGTGAATGCCAGGCTGGGGCAGGGTAACAGGTGGAATTACTGCCCTCAGCAGCCCCACAGGGGTACTGCTACAATAATAATAATAATAATGCTGCCAAGGAGGAGATTTAGGCCTAGTACACACGAGAGGACCGTATCCGCGGATAAATCCTCTCGAGGATTTCCACGCATTTGGATCCAATGGAGTGTACTCACCATCGGATCGTAATCCGCGCCGAAATCCCCTCGCGATGACGTGTCGCGCCGTCGCCGCGATGATGACGTGCGCGACGCTGTCATAAAAGGAATTCCACGCATGCGTCGAATCATTACGACGCATGCGGGGGATCCCTTCGGACGGATTGATCCGGTGAGTCTGTACAGACCAGCGGATCAATCCGTTGGGATGGATTCCAGCGGATAGATTTTAAAGCATGTCTTCAAATTTTTATCCGCTGGAAATCCATCCCAGGGGATAAAAATCCGCGGAAACAGATCCGCTGGATTGTACACACCAGGGGATCTATCCGCTGGAGCCGGTCCGCGGATCAATTCCAGCGGATGGATCCTCTCGTGTGTACGGGGCCTAAGGGTTTAGTTTGTGACAGGCATTTGTATTTCCATACAAGTCTACGGGAACACAAAAGCCTTCTGTTGCTAGAGCCATTTTTTTTTTTAGCACACGTTTAAAAATGTTTTTAGGCCTGGAGGTTACTTAAAACCCCAAAACATATGTTTTCTGAAAGCACAGGCTATGGGGAATAAAATTGTGGTAGTTCCACTTTCGTAATGTCATGCAATATTTGCATGTTTATCAAGCGTACATTTTCAGTAAAGCCTTCACTAAAATTAATTTAATAATAAATATAATATATTACACATTTTCTGGGGGAAAATATATAAAAAATAGGTCTCACTGAGTAAATAGATGTGCAACATGTTAAGCCTTAAAACTCAGGCTCGATAAACGGCGATAAACATTGGTACCCTAAATTTTCCATAGAAAGATTCTTTAACCACTTCCCGTCTGCTGTACGTTAATAAACGTCCTCGGACGGGAAGGGTTATATCTCGGTCATTGTTGCAGTACTGATCGCGATCTCTGTCTTTAGCCCCAGCTATTCTGCACAAAATAAAAGTATTCTTCACAATTCTGCATAAAATAAAAGTAATCTGAGTGGCTAACAAGCCGCTGGATTACTTTTACAGGCAGTAGAAGGGGTCTCGCCTCCACTGCTACTGCCTTTACCAGGCTCTGCCATGCGATCGGAGAGCCCGCTCTAGGTACACAGTGAGAGGAATGGATGTTGTTCCTCCACTGTGTGCCGATAGAAACAGGAAGCAATGAGGATTTAGTCACTTCCTGTTTTGGTTCTTTGTTTACCTCTCCGTTGCCAGCCAGCGAAGCAGCCGATCAGATGAATCTGTGTCTGATCGGCTGCATTGGGGGCCAGAGGAGAGATCTGGAGTATAATAGACCCCCGATCTCTCCAAAAAGAGCACCTGTCACGGCCCATGTTATTACAAGGGAGGTTGTTCCTCCCTTGTAATAGCAATAAAGTTGATAAAAAAAGTTAAAGGTACACTGTTAAAAAAAAGTGAAATAAAAAAAATGGAATAATAAAAAAAAATTGTGCCCCTGTTCCCCTGTACGTGCACATAGGTCCTGCACGCATATGTAAATGGTAATTGCACGCCACATGTGAGGTATTGCCGTGAACATCAGACCGAGAGCAATAATTGAATTTTCGCCACTGTGCCATGCCAAACGCAGCCACTGTGCCATCAATTGTCGCCACTGTGCCATGCCAAACGCAGCCACTGTGCCATGCCATTGTCGCCACTGTGCCATGCCAAACACAGCCACTGTGCCATCAATTGTCACCACTGTGCCGTGCCATTGTCGCCACCTGACCCATCAATTGTCGCCACTGTGCCATGCCATTGTCGCCACTGTGCCCATCAATTGTCGCCACTGTGCCATGCGAAACGCAGCCACTGTGCCATGCCATTGTTGCCACTGTGCCCTATTAATTGTCGCCACTGTGCCATGCCATAGTCAGCCACTTTGCGCATCAATTGTTGCCACTGTGCCATGCCAAATGCAGCCACTGTGCCATGCCATACGCAGCCACGGTGCCCATCAATTTTCGCCACTATGCCATGCCAAATGCAGCCACTGTGCCATGCCATTGTCGCGGATGTGCCCATCAATTGCCACCAGTTTGCCCCTAAAATGCCGCCAGATTGACCCCCCCCCGCCTGGCACTTACCTTTCACGGTCAGCCATCCTGGGATCTTCCTCCACGATCCGTCGAAGTAGTCCCGCCCTCGATGTCGCTTCAGCCAATCAGGTTACCAGTAACCAGAACCGGTGAACCTGATTGGCTGAGACGCCTGTCAGTGTTAACCAGGGAACGCACACCCCGTGCGCCCCCTGGTTAACTATTTGGGAGCCGATTACAGCCCTCAGGCTGTAATCGGAAAGCCTTTCAGAGCCGCTGGCTCTGATAAACACTTCCAAAGCCAACCAGCTGCCGTTATTCAGATGGCCGTCGCTCACCAGGGGGCCAGCCATCTGAATAGTGGGTGGCAGCGGCGACAATACATAGATTCATGCAATGCATGAATTTATGTATTGTTTTTCAGTGGCGGTGCAGGAGCGAGAGGGGGCGGCGCTATAAACAATGGTCCTAAAATGATTGCTCTCACTCTGGCATACGCGTCAATATGTCATATGTAAAGTTCAATCAATGTTTGTGTATGTAGGCGACCCCCAACGTGTGTTTATGTTTGCTGGGCGGGCTACAAATTATTTAGAGGAGGGGTTATTTTTTTTTTTTTACTAAAACATTATTTATATAAAAAAAGGGAGCCAAAGGCACCCCATGTAATACAATTTTGTTGTGAAGATTTCTCTTAAATGAGACATTAGACCTCTAATGTCTCCTCTGCCCTCTAGTGAAGCGCAGATTGTTCCACAGTGGCTGGGGAAAGTGACAGCGGATCCCAGAAGTGATGTCACACCTGTTCCTTCTGGGTTTTTACTAGGTAGGGGAGAACAACGAACAGAAGTTTGATTTATCATTTCGTCTCACAGGAAGTGACATGGGCATGAAGGCCTCTTGAGCCCCTTAGGGAAAGAGAGCCTTGACTGATGGGTGCATGATCAGGTGAAGGACAAGGTGGCTGAGTGGTCACCAAGGATTGGTTGTTTAGGGGTGATGGGTTGGGCCTGAGCTCTGTAAAAGTATTGCCCCAGGGAATTCTGTGTCTTTCAAGAAATGTGGTTGGAAGAGCTGCCCACCCTTCCCGCCCCTTTTTTCTATGGTTTGTCACAACTTACTGCGGTTTCTTGACCTTACCAGCAAAAAATGGCTGTAATGGGCTATGCCCTTGATGGAAATTGGAAGTAGGTGGCCTGTCTAGCACTTATGGTAAGGACAGGACCCCTTTTGGAATTGTGTGCTCACAGTACAACTGTGACTGGCACTGGTTGAAAAGTGTTCACATGTTATGTGTTGGATTTTAATAAAGCTGTGGCCTTGCCCTTTATAACCTAATGGTTGTAAGTGTGTTTATTTTATGGGGTGAGGGGACAAGGGGGGAGGTTTTCTATACTTCTATGTTACAGTTAATTGTACCTGGGCCCATTTTGCCTCAGCACTGCAGTCACTGCATTTCTTGTAACATCAGCAGATATTTTCTGTACTTGCCAAAAATGTCTTAGCCTGAAAAAAAAAACGAATGCCGCCACGACTTCCAAGGGCTGATGAGCTAAATTATATTACGTTTTCTTCTTGGGTGTAGATATCCTCAAAGGTTTAGGTAAAAAAGACCCAACACCATATGAAGGCTAATATATTTGGTATCTATATCAGTCATCAATGTTATACTGTGCCAGCTTCTTTGGCATATGCCATATTTTTTAGATCACCAGTTCAGACCTCTACAGAAGAGAACTTTCATAACAAGTGTAGCGCCTGGCTATTTTCAGAGCCGGTGCTATGTTAAATTTAGGGGAAAGTTCAGAGAGATAGTTAGCTCTGAACCAGTTTGATTGTTTAAATGTGGTTCTCTGCTCTAGCTTGGCTGTACTATGGGCTATCCTTTTGTCCGGGGACTCCCATCACCCCCTGACGGCAGGTGGCAGCAGTGGGGTAAGGTGTGTCTGAGTATCACTCCTTAGCGGCCTGGCGGGGGTGGGCCACCTTGCTGTGCATGCTGGGGAGGGGTATAAAGAGGGCAGATGCCATTCGCTCGAGGTTCTTCCTCGTGTGGCACCCACCATTGGGGTAGCCATTCCACGACACCCCCGCATATGGCCCTCCTGGGTGGGGTGTGTGCGTGGGTAGCAGTGTTCCTGGTTCCGGGACCACGTTGGCCCGGAGCAATTGATTTGCTGCACGAGCCCAGTGATCGACTGGGTCCCCAATTTGGAAGGGGTCCCAAGCTGTCCATCCAATTGGAGGAAGCTGACCGATGAGGAGTCTGTGCGAAGGATACCAAGCACAAGGCTGGTGTTCCAGGAGGGGCCTGTCCATTCATATGGGAACAACCTGGGTTCTGACAGGCTGGATGATGGTCGCCTGTCAGTTGCTAATTTTGCAAAATTACCTGAAGGAGATCTGGGTGCTGAATCTACTGAGAGAGGATTCCGGATCATAATTGTCTCCAATCTTTTGGTAGGGTCTGTGGCAGAGATTTAATCCTAAATTCGAGTGACACTCTGGCTGCCAGGCTGTTGAAAGAGGGAGGCCTGTCCAGGTGCGCTATACCCACTCCGTCTGGAGTGGCGAAGTAAAATATTGTTGGAAGTAGGACTGTTTCCCGTATTCAGTTACACCTGAATCTGCTGTCTCCTATTTGCTATCCCTTCACCATTCTACTGTTCAATCGTTTTTACCCCGACTGGGTAATAAAAGCACAGAAAAGACATTCCCTTTACTTCAACTCTCATCAAGTACCCTAGACAGCGGAGATACAGAGGTAACATGCCACCCAAAACAAACCAGCGACTCCTTCGGGGGTAGTGCTACACAAGCATCTGAAATAATGTAACGAAAACAGGCAAAGAGCTTTTGACTCTGTGCTTATAGTGCAGTAATAGAAAATTATTGGAAACGAATTCCAACTCGCTCTCAGGATAAAGTGGAGAATCTGTTGCTAGGAGATAAGTGTTATAAAAGGTACAATATTAAGCCGAGCACAAAATAAAGAACACTCCATGGCCAAATTGTAGTGGAGCAGGGCGCTCCGGAGTAGCTGCACCACCCACACATAGTTGATCTTTCCTCAAATAGACCACAGCATTTACATACTTGTCATAGCTGTCTGCCAGCCAAGTGCTGAAACGTGTCAGGCCAAACAGTACGTTGTCATATACAGGGACATTCTCTGTCAGAAGGCTAATTGTAAACTACTGTAAATAGTTACTAAGACAGACTTCTCTAGACATTGATCTTCCTGTAATCACTTTGCCAGCAGCAATTACCATAATTAAAGTAGATCTAAATGCTAACTGGATGACATTTTTTTAATCCTTGTGTACCATAAAAGAACGTTCATCACTAATTTTTTTATTAAAGCGGAGTTCCAACCACAATTAGCATTTTGTAAATGTATGTCCTTTCATCATGCGTTTTTATAATATAAATCTGGTCACTTACTATTTTACAATCCACCGCCGATCCGCATAGATATTTAAAAAAGATAGTTTATAAAACTATATCTACACCGTTGTCATTTTGCTTGTGGGCATTGTGAAGCCTACAGGCACTTACTTCCTGGAAGTCTTTGATGGGGAGTGATAATTGGACAGCGCACTGTATCCTGGGAAATGATGACACACATTTCCCAGGAGCATTAGAGGGAGAGGATGTCAGAATCCTAGGTGGTTTCAAAAGCAGATTTCGTGGGACCGCATAGCAACAGGCATTTCCAGATGAGTAAAAAAAATATATATTTAAACCGAAATAGTTTTTTTGATGGAACTTCCACTTTAAAGTCCATTTTCACCTTTTAAATTTTTTTTTCTATCTTAGTGCTGCTGATCTCCTCCATGCTCTTCAAGCCACTTTCTCTCTACATACCCTTACTCCAGAGTTTCCTCCATGTCGTTGCTTCGGGCAGGTAAAAAAATGTTTTACTTTTACTTTTTTTCCCCTTTTTTTACAAAATGCCCTGCAGTGTAAGAAAATGGGAGACTCTCACACAAAACAGCGGCCCGACTCTTCCAGTAGTTGGACATGCCCCCCCCCCCCCCCCCCGAACACCTCTCCGATTACCAGCATACTCAGAAATTGAGGGTACTGTTATTTGTAGCAGTATTTGGAAGGAGAGTGCTGGACTGCTTTGTGTGAGAGTCTTGGAAGTTTAAAATATGGCCCCTTTCACACTGGGGCGGGAGCCGCGGTGGCGGTATATCGCCGCTAAAAAAAGCGGCGCTATACCGTCGGATTTGCTGCGGGATTCAGCCACTAGCGGTGCGGTATTAACCCCTGCTAGCGGGTGATAAAGGGTTAATACCGCCAGCAATGCGCCTCTGCGGTTCCCATTGTTTTAAATGTGAAGGAGGGGTGAAGGAGTGGTATACACACCGCTCCTCTCAGCGCTCCAAAGATGCTACTGACAGGAGATTTTTTTGTCTCACACCAGCGCATCACCTCAGTGTGAAAGCTCTCTGGCTTTCACATTGAGTATGCATCTCAGGAGTTTTTCAGGTGGGTATAGCAGCGCTATTTTTAGTGCTGTACCGCCTGAAAAACTCCTCAGTGTGAAAGGGGTCTAAGGCTTGGTTCACTCCTACAAGTGTGACCAAGCGTGGGCACAATTCCAGGTGTTCCTGCACATTGCATGAAATGTGGAAAAGAAGTCCCTGACTCTCTTCCAAAAACATGCCGCATCGAACTGCATGGTGCTGGGTGCATTTGCGGATGTGTGTGGGCAGGGCTGCTGTTAGAAACCATGGGGCTTCATATAGCCAACCTGACAGCCCCCCCCCCCCCCAAATAGTTTACTATGCTTCAGTTATGAATGAGTGTGTGAGATCAGAACCGATCACTTATTGTGTTCATTCAGGAAAGGTTGGAGCTGGTAAATATGACTTATTTACCGGACCCTTCCCCCACTCTGCATCCTGAATGATCCTATTGTGTGCTGCAGCTGCCAGTGGGAAGGAGAGGAGGGAATCCAATAGCACTGTAGAGGTAGGGGGAACACAGGGAGGCCTGGACAGCAGGGGTAAACATATGGTGCACAAGAAAGGTGACCAGTGCTGCAGGGGGGCAGCTGATCCTCTGTATGGCTCTCTCTCTGCAGCAGTGGAAAGTCGACAGGAGGGAAAGGAGAAGACGCTAGCACCGATCACCCTCTCTGACCACATCCGATCACTCTGCTGCTTGGGACCCCCTGCTGGCCTGGGCACTGTACAGGAGGACTGGTGGTACCCTGTATTCATAGCCCTCTGTGTGGATGTCATTAACAATAAATTGACACCGCCATGCATCTGCTGAAGAGCATTGCATTTCTGTGAGGCCCTGTACGCACGGCCAGGAATCCCGTCAGGAAAAAAACACCTGGCAAGTTTGTCTTGCAAAGCCGTGCATACAGATGGCCATTCAAAAGAACCGCCATTCTTTTGAATGGCAAGAATGCAGTGACGTCATCGACTACGACGAGCCTGCCCTTGTTACATTCAATGCAGTCGCCTCCATCTTGCTACACCCCACACTAAACTTGTATGCTACCGCGCATGCAACAAACTCTTATCGAGCATGCGCGGGTTTACCTGGGACAGGTAGGCATACAGATGACTGTTTTTCTCGGCAGGAAACATTCTGCCGGGAATCCCGATGGGAAGATAGAGAGCAGGGTTCTCTATTTTCCCGTCGGGATTCTCGGCTGTTTTCCTGACGGGAAAACTGCTAGGGAGCATACACACGGCTGGGATTCCCGGCCAAATGCTCTCCTGGCAGTTTTCCTGCCGGGAAAACCGGTCGTGTGTACGAGGCTTTAGTGTGGGGAAAGCATACAATTTCACGCATGTTTCTGGCACTCATAAAAGTGAACCTTAAAGGGGTTGTAAAGGATTTTTTTTTTTCATAATAAGCATCCTCTACCTGCAGACATTCCTCTTTTCACTTCCTCATTGTTCGTTTTTGCTCAGAAGTTGCTCTATTTCTTCTCTGTTCTGTTTACTTCCTGCTTGTCTGATTTTACTGACCACCGTGAAGGGTGGCTTTACTGCGGTGGTCAGTGACGTGCTCGCCCCCTCCTGGGAACTACATCTGTGCGGCAGGACGCTCTCTACGTGTTAGAGACTTACTGTGAATTACTGGGCGTGCCGCAATGCATACTGGGAAATTGAGTTCTTACATGAACGAGCGCCGCAAACCAGGAAGTGAATGAGAGAACAGAAAATAGAACGCCAGAGGTGATATAGATGAAGGAATTTAATAGGTATTTACTTGTTTTTTAACAGAATCATTACACTATTCTGTCTGTCTACCTTGCAGACATTAATTTTAGGCAATTTTTTTTTTCCGTTACATCTCCTTTAAACAGCTGCAAATATGCTACTACAAGGATTGATGTATGTAACATGTAACATGTTTGTAACATCATTGCCTATTTATCACTATAGGAATCCCAGTAAACAATCCTTATCACAGGAGTCCATTTATCAATATTTTCATTCAAGATTAATTTTTCTAATGGAATCTTAAGCTGGCCACACATTATACATTTTTCTTATTCAGTTTCCTTTTAGATTTACAGCTCTCATGGCATCACTTCAGATTTACTTAACAAGGTTTTTTAAACATTCTCAAATATTGAATGGAATCATTTAATTTAAGCTGATCACTTTAAAAGGCCAAAATGTTTTTAAGATTATCACTCCCTTTAGATGTGTTCAGCTCTCCTAAAAACCTCTTTATAGATTAACACCCCAATGACTTATGCTGTGTACACACGATCATTTTTCGGCATAAAAAAAACGTTGTTTTTGAAAAACGTAATTTAAAATGATCGTGTGTGGGCTACACATCATTTTTCGACTTCTGAAAAAAGACAAAAAAATCATTCGAGCATGCTGCATTTTTTATGTAGTTTTTCGGGTTATAAAAAATGATCGTGTGTGGGCTAAAACGACGTTTTAACCGCTTAAGCCCCGGACCATTTTGCAGCTAAATGCCCAGGCCAGGTTTTGCGATTCGGGACTGCGTCGCTTTAACAGACAATTGCGCGGTCGTGCGACGTGGCTTCCAAACAAAATTGGCGTCCTTTTTTCCCCACAAATAAAGCTTTCTTTTGGTGGTATTTGATCACCTCTGCGGTTTTTATTTTTTGCGCTATAAACAAAAATAGAGCGACAATTTTGAAAAAAATTCAATATTTTTTACTTTTTGCTATAATAAAAATCCCCCAAAAACATATATAAAATTTTTTTTTTCCTCAGTTTAGGCCGATATGTATTCTTCTACCTATTTTTGGTAAAAAAAATCGCAATAAGCGTTTATCGATTGGTTTGCGCAAGATTTATAGTGTTTACAAAATAGGGGATAGTTTTATTGCATTTTTATTATTTTTTTTTTTTTTACTACTATTGGCGGCGATCAGCGATTTTTTTCGTGACTGCGACATTATGGCGGACACTTCGGACAATTTTGACACATTTTTGGGACCATTGTCATTTTCACAGCAAAAAAAGCATTTAAATTGCATTGTTTATTGTGAAAATGACAGTTGCAGTTTGGGAGTTAACCACAGGGGGCACTGTAGGAGTTAAGGATCACTGTGTGTGTGTTTACAACTGTAGGGGGGTGTGGCTGTAGGATGGACATCATCGATCGAGTCTCCCTATATAAGGGATCACTCGATCGATGCGCCGCCACAGTGAAGCACGGGGAAGCCGTGTTTACATACGGCTCTCCCCGTTCTTCAGCTCCGGGGAGCGATCGCGACGGAGCGGCTATAAACGAATAGCCGCGCCGTCGTCCCGGATCGCTCCCCGAGGGGACCCGACCGCCGCACGCAGCGGAGGGGGTCCCGATCGGACCCCCCACCCGCTAGAAGGCAAGGGCGTATATATACGCCCTTGTGCCTGTCCGTGCCATTGTGCGGACGTATATAGGCGTGCGGCGGTCGTTAAGTGGTTAAACCAGCTCATGCTCAGAAGCAAGTTATGAGACGGGAGCGCTCGTTCTGGTAAAACTACCGTTCATAATGGAGTAAGCACATTCATCACGCTGTAACAGACAGAAAAGCGCAAATCGTCTTTTACTAACACGGAATCAGCTAAAGCAGCCCAAAGGCGAATAGAACTTTAGAGTGCCGTCGTACGTGTTGTATGTCACCGCGCTTTGTTCATCATTTTTTTTAAACGACGGTGTGTGGACAATGTCGTTTTAATGATGAAGTTGGAAAAACTTTGTTTTTTGGACATGCTGAAAAACGTCATTTTTTTTAATGCCGAAAAATGATCGTGTGTACGCGGCATTACAATATTCTAGCCATACACTGCTCTAACATCACCTGGTTCCTGTTGAATCGGCCAAAATTTGAGCCGTGGGTGCTTGCAAACTTTGATCTGAAAATGTAAAACCGTCCGAAAAATGATTAGCCAGACATGTTTCATCCGTTCGTTTGCAGATGAAAACGGGACATACATGGGTCCCTATGTGATTACGGGTGCCAGCGGATGACCATCCGCTGACACCTGTAATTGTCCGCCTCCGCAAAGATCCGCATTTGCGGACGGAAGAAAATCCTATTTTTCTTCCGTCTGCCGGATCGGATGAACACGGACATACGGTCCGTGTTCATCCGATCCTCCATAGGGGAGAGCGGAGGAAAGACAGGGCGGTCCCCGCACATTGTGCGGGGACCGCCCTGTCAGCTGCCAGCTCAGCAGGGATTTTACGGAGGATCCCCGCTGAGCTTTTACGGACACACGGAGCGGATCATTACTGATCCGCCCGTGTGAAAGGGCCCTAACGTCCGTGGGTACCGAGGCTGTCACAGTAAAATAGCCAGCAATGGTGATTTTTCCATCCACAATGTTTAGCATGGATGGGGGAATGTACTGATTTCTCTTGTTCAACTTACATGTTCTGCCTCCGATCTAAGCACTGAAAGTGTGATCTCTATAAATGATCCAGCTGTGTTGAGTTGGCTTACAGTCTCAGTAGCTTGGCAGACAGGGACTCGATCCAATTTACTTCTTGTAGACCATGCAAAGCTTTAATCCAAAACTTGTGCGGATCATAATAGATGAAAATAAGATCAAAAAATCCTAATGTGTCTAGCTCCAGCAAAATACAGTACATGTGATAAATCATGAACGGAGGCCAAAGCATGAAGAAGTGTGAAACTAACTACATAGGGCCATGGAGCCATGAAGTAATTACTCATATGAGTCCCTTGGCCCTTTTCTCTTGCATCCTAGGACTTTTTTGGGGGGGTTTCAGAAATGCCTTATTTTTCAGAATAAACATGGCTTCAATTTGATAGAACATTTGAATATATACATTTTTATTTCACTGTTCTTTTAAAGCATAAAATATATATATAAAAAATATATTTTCCTGTAATTTTTCCCAATGCAACATTTAAATAATTTGCGCACCCCAATATATTTACCACAAAATATAATCAACAAAGTCTGCTGATTAAAATGATATCAAAATAATGTGACTTCTTTTATGTAAAGTAAAGAAGTGGTAATGCCCAAAGTGAACATATGTGTTTCACTTTAGAAGAGCTTCATTTCCCTTTGACGCTACATTGCAATGCATACAGGGGAAAATAGTCTGCATAAATTGTAAGCGTGTGCTCCATATAAATAGAAGTAAATATTATTAGAAAGCATTTAATATCATTGCATTAAAAATACAACAAAAATTCAATGATATCCCTAAAGATTGTATATCATATTACAAAGGAAAAGTATTAAAAATAATATAATATATTATCAATACACTACTCAACCCAGGCTATATGCCTTTAAACCAATTTCACATAGGTATTGCACTAATCCCATTTATGTTTATAACCTGCCGTCCATGTAACCAATCATCGATCTTTCACAATTTACTATCATTCAGTACATTTACAGCCCTCTAAAAAACCTTGCTATGAATCTATTAGTTTGAACTTTAATGTATAGCACCTTTCCTTCAGGCCCCGTACACACGACCGAGGAACTCGACGTGCCAAACACATCGAGTTCCTCGTCGAGTTCAGTGTGGAAGCCGCCGAGGACCTCGGCGGGCCGACTTTTGCCATTGAACAACGAGGAAATAGAGAACATGTTCTCTATTTCCTCGCCGAGGTCCTCGCGGCTTCCTCGGCCGAAAGTGTACACATGGCCGGGTTTCTCGGCAGAATTCAGCTCTGAACCGAGTTTCTGGCTGAATTCTGCCGAGAAACTCGGTCGTGTGTACGGGGACACTTGCAGGAAATATCGCTGCTGTGCTTTATTTGACTGCAACAGTATAAGCGGCCCAAGATAAATCCAATAAACGATAAATTCCTAAAAACGTGAAAGTAGTAATCCCCTTTACCCAGACCCTTGTTAATGTAGAGTGGGGTCAAATTGACCCTATGCTTTCTAAAATAAAAATACTGTATTTTCCGGAGTATAAGACGACTGGGCATATAAGACGACTGGGCGTATAAGACGACCCCCTATTTTTCCAGTGAAAACTTAGGTTTTGGGCTATACTCGCCGTATAAGACTACCCCCTTCTGAGACAACACCACCATTTAAAAAAAAATCAGAAACATAAAAAAACACCATCAGATTTGATTTAAAGGTATCATAAAACTTTTGATGTAGGACTTTATACTTGTAGTAGAAGACTGCAGTATATGATAATAATGATTTTGTAGTAGAAGACTGCAGTATAATATGTTAATACCCTAAAATATACAGAGACATTATTTCAGGTTAAACGTTGCTCATTTGTAATTAGATATAGTATTCTGTACCTTTTCAGAGCTTTGCCAACATTCGTTCTTTTTTTATGTGTATAAGATGTAAGAAACTCAAAATACATTATCAGTTTTGTATCTTATTGCATTTTTATTCTATTTTGATTGCATCAGTTTGTGGTAGCGCACAGAGCCTTTCTCATACAGTACTTTGGTGATTTTATTGTCGCTCTCATCTCCATAGGAGCCATTTCTATTCATTTTCCAGCCCTGTGTCCCTGCAAAAAAATAAATAAAAAGAAAGAAAACTGACAGAGGTCTTACACTATCTGAAGCAAAAAAAAAAAAACAGAATTCTAAAGTTGGGCTATAATTCTTCTAACTTGCTATCTTTAAAACGACATGTCTTTTCGAAATGTCACAGAATCTCCTGAGTTAAAGCTTTTTTTTTAAAGAAATAAAAAGAAAATGAGCATTTTGAAAATAAATGAGTACATATTTATTTCTGACCCTAATCCTTAAGGTGTCATTTCTTGGACATTGTTTTAAGCGAAGAATCTGAGCTTTATATTCTATTCTGAAGGCAATGTTAGAATATATTTAATGTGAAAGTTTGCAGGAGAATGATGTTCGTGTGGAACTGATCAAATGTCAAAGAGAATATAGATCTCTTCATCTATGGCCAAGCGGTTAATAATGAGAGAAAACGTAGAAGGAGCAAGGCGTAATATCACCGCTGAGATAGCTATAATAAATTCAGGGACTGCATACGATATTTTGATAGACGCAATCAAGAATAATACACCCGCTTACAGCTTTCATTTCTCCTGACATTTGTCTTTGAATTACAAGTAAATTGCATTTTCTATTCCCAGCTGCAGGTTAACGTACAGCCAGGTGACAGGGAAAATGCACAAGGGAGTAAAATGGCACCAGATTGTCATTGTACATGATGGCTTTGAAAAGTTGAAAAGATGCTACTTTTAGCCAGTGTTGATTTTTGGGTGCATGGCAGGGGCGGAAGCCCAGCAAACCCAGGGTATCTAGTAGGGATGAGCTTAGTGCTCATTCCAAATGTTAGTTTGGACAGAACTTTGGCTATTAGGAATGCTGAACAATTATGGCGTTTGGCGTGGAGGAACATGACAACTTCCAGCTGTCAATGGTTAACAAGAAAGCAGCAGCTATTGCACCTGTTGTGTCTTTACAGACTACTGATGTCACTCAGCACATTCACTTGGAAATCCCCAGCCATGTAAGTGAATTGGGTAGGCAATGGGCCAGGGTACATCATTAACAAAATATGGCCACAGTCATATTTGGACACAGGTGTCACCACTATCCAGACTGTAAATGGTGGTTAAGGCAGCAGTGGCTGCTTGCACTCACTGCTTTCTTTACAAATACTAACATCAACCGGACCTATTTAATTACATGGTTGCGAATCGCAGCCAGGTAAGCAAATGGATGGGGAATGGAGCCTTACATCATAGCCAAAATATAGTCATACGGCTATATTAACCACCTCAATACCGGGCCTATTCTGGCACTTCTCTCCTTGTAAAAATCATAATTTTTTTGCTCGAAAATTACCCAGAACTCCCAAACATTTTATATATATATATATATATATATATATATATATATAATATATATATATATATATATATATATATATATTTTAGCAGACACCCTAGGGAATATAGTGGCTGTCATTGCAACTTTTTATCTCACACGGTATTTGCGCAATCATTTTTCAAACGCCTTTTTTTGGGGAAAAAACTGTTTCATAAATTAAGCCCAATTTGTTTTGTATAATGTGAAAGATGATGTTATGCCGAGTAAATAGATACCTAACTTGTCACGCTTTAAAATTGCTCACACTCATGGAATGGTTCCAAACGTCAGTACTTAAAAATCTCCATAGGCGACGCTTTATTTTTTTTTTACAGGTTACCAGTTTAGAGTTACAGATGAGGTTTAGTGCTAGAATTGTTGAACACGCTCTAACACACGCGGGGATACATCACATGTGTGGTTTGAACGGCGTTTACATATGTGGGGGGACTTACGTGTGTTCGCTTCTGAGCGAGAGCTACCAGGGACAGGGGCGGTTAAATTTTATTTTTTTATTTTATTATTTTTAAACCTTTTTTTACATTTTTTTTATCACTTTTATTGCTATTACAAGGAATGTAAACATCACTTGTAATAGGAATAGTGTGTGACAGGTCCTCTTTATGGAGAGATGCAGAGTCAATAAGACCCCACATCTCTCCTCCAGGCTTTAAAGCATGAGATCCTGAAAAAAAATTCACTGATCTCATGTGGACAGCCGCGATTAAGGCTTTGTTTACTTATGGGTCATAATGTCTCACCTGGGCCTTCGACGGTCATAGATATGACCAGTGACCATCTGGTCACCGGAAATCTCTATCCTCGTCATCCAGCGCTGGCCAATTCGTTCCCCCGGGCCCCCGATGGCAGAACTTCCGCTATGATCTTTCTTACGGTGTGCAGAAACGCCAGCTGAAAGAAAGGATATCTGAATGATGCCTGTTGCTGCAGGCATCATTCAGATATCCCCCCCTCAATACCAGGACGTCAAATCATGGCGTGCGGTATTGAGGTAATTAAGGAAATTATGTAATTTGTTCCTTTACCTGTGATGTCACCCATTCCTTCCTTTTTATATAGCTGATGACATCTCAGATCTGTCATTTGGCCAGTGTTACCATTGAAGATTGGTCATGTGTAGTGGGTTTTTTACCAGTGAGATGGTAGCGGTGGGCATCACTTCTGACAATGGATTTACGGGGGATATTTTTCCCCCACAATACAAGTAAATACATAACTGTTTAAACAAAAAGTCCTTATATATAAAATGGCAAAATGAATCCAATAAAAGTCCAAAATAAAACCAGCTAAGTGCTTTCTTTCATGTTAGTAAATCCAGTGCTCAACCACCTTCAAAAACCCAAACTGCTTACCAGACATCTATTCCCAAAAAGCTAGGAGGTCTAATGGCTCTCATGCAATATCCACAGATAGCCCTGGCAGCAATGAGCAATGTTTCTCCCAGCTGATTTTTCATGTCTAATGCCCTGTACACACGATTGGTCCAATCCGATGAAAACGGTCTGATGGATTTTTCCATCAGTTATCCGATGAAGCTGACTGATGATCGTGCCTACACACTATCGGTTAAAAAAACGATTGTGTCAGAACGCGGTCACGTAAACCACGTACGACGGCACTATAAAGGGGAAGTTCAAATCCAATGGTGCCACCCTTGGGGCTGCTTTTGCTGATTCCGTGTTACCGCGTGTTAGTAAAAGTTTGGTTAGAGCCGCTTCGCGCTTTTCAGTCTCCGTGCTTTGCAGATCACTTTCTGGTGTTCAGTTCGTGCTTGTGGGTTCGTATCTGTCTTTCAGTGCTTGCAATCAGGTCGTATCTGTTCTGCAGTGCGTTCCTGTCCGCTCGATTTTTGTTTTTAAGGTCGTTCTTTATAGGCCTTGCTGTTCCTGGGTGCGTTCTGTTTTAAGTGCGTTCTGACCAGCCGACTGGTTTGAAGCCATGTTGGAAGTGCTTTCTCATTCTCGAGTTCGTGCTGCGTATAGGTTGTCCTCTGCAGTTCATAATGTTACCCGATCTGTGGCCGTGAACAGGGCGAGGAGGAGTTCATGGGCCAAGAATTGGTTGTGCCAGCGTGACCAATTTTCTCATATGCCTCTGCTTAGGGAAATCCAGGAGAATAACCCTGATGATTTCAGGAACTTTCTCTGTATGACGGACCCCGTTTTTCACCGTCTTTTGGATATTCTGTCCCCCTATATCACGAGGCAGGACACTGTGATGCGCCAAGCCATCACAGCCAAGCAGAGGCTCATTGCCACGTTGAGGTACCTGGCGAGTTCTCAACAGGCCTCTCCCCCCAGGCGCTTGGGATCATGAATGAATAAATGAATGAAAAACTTATAAAGCGCAGCGCATGCGAACTGAATCGCTTCTGGGCGCTAGTTGTTCGTGTCTCATGACATCAAAAGAGCAGAGTTTTGATCTGTCTTCTGAAAGTCAGGTTGTTTTCCTCCAACCGAATGCTGGTTGGTAAAGCGTTCCATAGTCTAGGACCCTGAAAAGCAAACCTTCTTTCTCCTTTGGACTTGTATTTGGTTTTTGGTACCCTGACCAGATTTTGGTCGGTGGATCGCAGAACGCGATTCGAATTGTGAAGTTCTATCTTGTCGCAAAGATATTGCGGAGCCTTCCCATGGATGCACTTATGTGTCAGGCAGAGTTCTTTAAATGCAATTCTGTCTTTTACTGGCAGCCAGTGAAGGGTTCTCAACGAAGGTGAGATTGATTCCCATTTTTTTTTCCCAGTCACCAGTCTGGCGGCCGTATTCTGAACGACTTGCAGACGGGAGATTTGGTACTTTGGGAGTCCAAGGTACAGGGCGTTAGCATAGTCCAGTCTGGAATTCACGATTGTTCCCACCACGACTGCTACGTCTTCTTTGAGGATAAATGGAATAAGTCTGCGTAGTCGGCGCAACAGATGGTGCGCTCCGCTGACTACTGACCCTATTTGTGCGTCCATTGTCATGAAGGTGTCGAAGATGACCCCGAGACTTTTGACTTTGGAGCTAGGGGTGATGATTTGGCCCAGAATGGGCGGCGGTGTCCAGGTTGTTGCCAGTTGACTCTTTCGGCTGGCGTGAAACATAAGGAGTTCTGTTTTTGAACTGTTGAGTTTAAGATAACTCTTTGTCATCCAGTTTTCTATCAAAGAGAGACATTTCTCTAAACTGGGATGATGATCCTTTTTGTTGCAGATGCGAAAATACAGTTGCGTATCGTCTGCATAAGAGTGATAGAGTAGTTCTTGGCTACTGATAATATCAAAGAGAGGGCGAAGATAGATGTTGAAAAGCACCGGTGACAGGGGGATCCTTGGGGGACTCCACATGACACCGTGCGCTTTTCCGACGTGAAAGA